>NW_024412411.1:24467830-24572590 GCF_014898765.1 Herpailurus yagouaroundi | reverse complement strand
TGTAGCAGGCCTCACCCATACCCTCCTGGGACTCACCTCTACACAGTAATACTGACATCTAAGGTTTGTCTGAGAGTTTGTTTCTGATTTCATGTTCCCTTTCAGCCTGCATACAGAGCACAGATAGTTAATGCCCTGGAAATGACTCTACACAAGTAATACACAGGGATTTGTTAGCTAAACAACTCCAGATTCCTCACTCCTTGGTTGGGATAACTATGAGGCTTCTTTCTACCATCTCCCAGAATTCTCAATGGACTTAAGCTCCAATTGCCCACAATAGTAGCTGGCTGGATGATGCACCTCTTTGAAGGATTCCTTCCCTCTCTGCTATACTTTCCCATTTCCTTAGCAGTGATTTCTAAGGTCATCTCCCAAATAGTCTACTTTCGCTCAAATCCAGAGGAAGCCAAGCCAAAATACTGTCTCCACATCCCACTGGCCTAAATCATCATCCCTGCTGCTACACTTGAGATCAGGTGTAGGTAATTTCAGAAGGACCTGAATAATCTCTAAAGCCTCTATTAGGCAAACAAAATTCTCCTTTAATAACAGTATAGTCCTCCCACCTTTGTAAGAGTCCTAATACTTCAATTATCTTTAAATTATCTTTCAAGATGTGTCCATCTTAAAATTACCTCTCTTTGTTGACTGTTTCCTCTTGTTCCATAAATATGCTCATGTTTGTCCCATTAAAAAAAAATAACCCTTTCTTGACTCTGTGGCCTCCTCTAATTTCTGCTGAAGTTACTGGAACATGTCTGGCACAGGATCCAAGAACGAAAGTGACAAACCTAATGGACAACTTTTGATTTTTACCTTATACGGAAGCTTTAATGCAGTCTAAAGTTTCATTTCTTTTTCTTTATAGCTAAGATTTTTGACATCCTTTCTTACTCCAATATCAGAAAGTCATTCTCCTGTATTTTCTTAGAGTTTTATGTTCAGCGGTTCCATCTATATTCTATTCCAGTTGGAATTTGTTTTGTTTACGTACAAAACTTTCACATATATGACAAAGTTGAGCACTCGTTTCTGAAGTTCTTCCACCCAGCTTCTTTGACTTTTCTCTCATGTGACTCCCCTTCTACATTTATAACCACTCATTTATATATGAATCGTGTTCTTTATCCTATTCTGGGAATTACCCAAGGCCTGGCCCTTGGCCTACTCTTCTTGTTATGTCACATTCTCCTCTGAGCAATCTTATCCTCAGCTTTATATTTATACCCTTGTATTTATACATTTCCTATTGCAAAGACACCTTAAAATGAACAAATGCAAAAAGCTTATATTTCCCATCTCACCAATAAAACTTTATGTTTCTCCAGTATTCTATTCTAGTCTGATTAATCATACTACCATCTACCCAATTACCCATGTCAGAAATCCAAGAGTAGTCTTAGATTTTTCTCTTCATTTTTGCCCCAAATTACACTTTAATAAAATAATCATCAAATTCTGTTTATTTTATTTCCCAATAGGTATGGTACCATTTACCTTGGCCTCATCTACATCTCTCTACTATCTGGTCAATGCGTTCATAATATTTTGCCTAGATCGTTTACATACCTTCTGGTTTTGATACTGGCCACTCAAACCCATCCTTCGGACTGCCCCAAAGTGGTACAATAGTGGTAGAAATTACTAATTCTCACCAATATTTCCAACTCTTCTTTCCCACTGAACACTGAAAATCTCCATCCTTTTCAGACCTCTTATAGTTCAGAAAGGTCATGACTTCTTTGGGAAGTGGTATATGTGGGGAAGTGGTTCTTTCCAGGGGAAGGTGATGAAAAGTCCATGTGTAAGTATCCAGTCTGGATTCCTCTATGTTATCAATCAAAAGAAAAAAAAATTGTCTTATTAGCCAGGGTTCCTCGGTGAATATATAGGTCTGAGTCCACAGTTCACAAAGATTTGGGGATTGATTTGTTACCACAGCTTAAAAGCCTACCATGACTGATAGAATACTTAAAATTGTGATCATGTCACTCTCCTATATAAAATTCTTCAGTGTTTTCTTATTGTTCTTGAAGTGTGCTGTAAATGTCTTACATAGAAAAAGGACTTGCAGATCTGGCTTCTGATTATCTTCAATACCAATGCTCAGAACCTTCATTTTATGTACTAATATACTGAATTTCTGTTAACATCCTATACAATTCATACCTTCTCATTTTGTCCATACTGTTATCTTTATCTTGAATTCTTATTTTTCTGTTATTTAATTGGATAATGTCTATTCAAATTTTAAGATTCCATTCAAGTTTCAGCACCATCAATAAGTTTTCTTTAAACTTTCAAGATGATTGTAAACTTCTCCAGGCAGTGTTTGCCATTTATCTTTTTTATCCTAAGTTTCTAGCACACTGTATTATATTTAATAGGTACTCAATAGATGTTTCTAGATCATCTCACAAAATTATTCTAAGACAAATAATTACAAATAAAAGTTTTAACCATTTAATCAGACTTATTTTCTCCAAAAAGCCAAAATGCATCATTTTTATTCATATATGAATTGAATTGATCAGGTTTTTTAAAAAAATAAAATAAATATAGTTAATAACATAAAATTGTTTCAGTGTATTTGTGCCCTTTGTTTACTTAACTATCCACTCATTCAATACACATTAAGAAGAGATGGGGCATCTGGGTGGCTCACTTGGTTGAGCATCCAACTTTGACTTAGGTCATGGTCTCATAGTTCGTGAGTTCGAGCCGCATATTGGCTTGCTGCTGTCAGCCTGTCAGCACAGAGCCTTATTCAGATCCTCTGTCCTCTTCTCTCCACCCACTCCCAATAAATAAACAAATATTTTTAAAAAGAAAGAAAGATAATCATTAAGGATCTTACTAAGCACTGGAAAATTTTTAGTCATTTAGTCCAAGAAACCATAGCTATGCCCTATACTGACTTCTTTATTTGTTCCCCATTTCTATCTTTCTCTGCTTCTATTTTTTCTTCCAAACAGCAGCCACGGTGATCCCTTTTTAAAAATTGAGCATTTATCTCAGTTAAAGAAACTGTCCAATGGATTTGCATGTTATTAGAAGCAAAATACAATATCCTTATTATATTGCATGATAGCTCAAATGGTTTAAACCCACTACCTATCTGATATCGTCTCTTTCTATCCTTTTCTTGTTTACTCTGATCCAGCAACATTCTCAATTTGACATCTCTCAAACATACTGTTATGAACTGAATTGTGTTCCCTCCAAACTTCATATGCTGAAGGCCTAACTCCTAATGTGACTTTATTTGGAAACAGGGCCTTTAAAGGGGTAAGTAAGGCTAAGAGAGGTGATAGAACATTGATAATATTCTAGTTCTTGTTATGGATGCTAGTTATCCATATATGTCCTCTTAAAACAAATTGATTCTTATGATCTGTGTATATTTAGACATTTTAAGTTTCAACTGAAAAATTACTGATAGGGGCGCCTGGGTGGCTCAGTCAGTTGAGCTTCCGACTTCGGCTCAGGTCATGATCTCATGGTCCGTGAGTTCGAGCCCTGTGTCAGACTCTTTGCTGAAAGCTTGGAGCCTGGAGCCTGCTTCGGATTCTGTGTCTTCCTCTCTCTCTGACACGCCCCTGTTCATGCTCTGTCTCTCTGTCTCAAAAATAATTAAACATAAAAAAAAGAAAGATTACTGATAAAAGTCATTGATTGACCTAAAACTTAACAAAGTGCCTCTCTGATCATGTTATTTGTTAATATAAGAAGTCTAAGCAATCATGTAAATCAGGACATATTTGAAATTGAATGAGAATGCTATTAATAATTACAACAAGACCATCTTAGGCAAACCACAACATGTGGTTACCTTATTAAATACCCCGAATGATTCTTTCCTTTAGTCCTGCCATAATTACATATCAACACAATTTGTCAACTTTTTTCTCACTTCTTTTAAGTCTCTTGAGGACTGAGATGAGGCCATAACATCTTCAATGCCCCAGAATAGTTAGAAAAATAAAATTGATAGTATCAGTACAGAAATTTAAAATAACAAACTTTGCTCTATTAAGATCAAAGTCTTTGATACCCTAGAGTATTCAAAACCAAATCTTCAAGAAATATTGATTGTGATAATTAAGAATGTTGACAATAATGTGGGAGTGCCTGGGTGGCTCAGTCAGTTAAGCACATGACTTTTGATTTCAGCTCAGGTCATAATCTCTGTTCGTGAGTTTGAGCCCTGCATCAGGCTGTCTGCTGGCGATGTGGAGCCTGTTTGGGATTTTCTTTCTCCCTCTCTGTCTGCCTCTGTCCCTCCGTCTCTCAAAATAAATAAATAAATGTTAAAAAAAAAAGAATTCTGAGAATAATGTGAAAAGTAGGGTTAAGACAGAAAGCAGAAGAACATTATAAAGTCCCGAGAAAAAAGGAGGCAAAGGGTGGCACGACTGTAAAAATATAAAACCACTTCCAAAGGAAAAAACAAAACTATTTTTTTGCAAATGTGTGAGAGTCTTTTTGTTCAAGAATCGTGCTCACTATTATAACTTACCCACTAATCAACCTAAAGGTAGCAGGTTATACAATGTCACAGGAGGAAATAATTTTTGTACCAATTTCTGAGTTATTAATTTCTCAGGCATTTTTACAGAAAGTGAGAAGTGGTAGTTGAAAGAAAAAAAATTAAAACTAATTTTTAGTGGGGCACCTGGAACGCTCAGTTGGTTAAGTGTCTGACTTTGGCTCAGGTCATGATCTTGTGGTTAGCGAGTTTGATCTGGGCATGGGGCTCTGTGCTGACAGCTCAGAGCCTGGATCCTGCTTCAGATTCCGATTCTCTCTCTCTCTCTCTCTCTCATTCTCTCTCTCTCTCAATAATAAATAAAAATTTAAAAAATTTATAAAAATTACTTTTTAGTGGTCTAACAGGTTAATTCTAACAAAATCAAAGGGAAGAAAGAGATTTAAATGTGTATAGGTTTCTATTGTACTAGTGTACGTTGTTAGGATTAAAGGGCAATAGAGGAGTAGGAAGTCTTCCAAAGCAGAGGACGACATGACATTTTAAGGTACCATGGCACACAAGCGACTAACATCACAGAAAGCAGCGTTAGGATGGGATTCAGCCAAGCAAAGTGTTAAGCTCTCATTCCTCATCTCTTACCGTGGCCTCCGAGGCTGCTCCCAGCATAGGTTCTCCATCAGAACAAGTCACTGGAGCATGCTTCCCTCTCCACGTTCTCTCTTTTGGCCTCCATAGCCTCAGCCTTCCCACTATTGGCACTGAAACTGGTCAAGCACAACTTTTAAAAAAATAATGGTTCAATTGATCTCTTAATCGTTGATGAGATACCTTCTGCGGTGCTCTGAATTATTGTGGTGTTGAGCCCTTTTTCACTCCTGACCTTTAGCGGCATCACTTCACATTGATTTTCACCATTTCTGATGTGATTGGAATGAGAGAAAGTCCAGCAGGAGCAAAAGCCCATCCACAAGAGCGGCTTTTCAAATATCTATTTATAGCTCACCTGTGCAAAAGCAAGATTTGAATCTGATTAAAAAGAATCAGGAAAATCCCTTCACGTTTTCCCAGTTCCCCAAGTAAATACAAACACTCCTCATGGGAAGCCTCTAACAGGCCTTATCTGTTCTCACAAACTTTTATCTCTGTTGATCCTAAGGCTCAGTTACATGAGAATATTCTACTTGTGGAAACATCACTCATCAATTCCTTCCAGCATGAAAAGCATGTATAAAGTGAGCACCTGAGCTGTGCCCCAAGGCAAAATTAAACATTCCCTCTCCTACTAAATGATTTTCTGTCAGCTCGTGTGTTTGGCACCCTTGGGAAAGGCAGAGATTCATTTATAGAGAATTATGCTGCACAGTCATAAATTTAATCCACCAAATCAATAGCATTTAGATTTTTTTTAAAAAGATAACCAAGGTGCTATCAATAAGGGGGAAAAAAACCTCTGGTCTTTACAGTTAGATCATTTGCACAAATCTAATTATTTGGCCATTGAAAAACCACAGTGTTATAATCCCAACTGGATATGTTAAACCCTTAGAATGTAAAGCCTGAGAAAGTGTCAATCAGAAAACTTCCAAAAACGATTCATCACCACTTTCAGGATATGACGTTAATGATAGTCTATCTCTATACACCAGACGTGAAGACAGCAGATAAGTGGCTCTAAACCGGCTGCAGTGGTGATCAGATAATGTGGTACATTCATTCCTCTCTGTCATGAATCACAGAGTTTTATACTATCCACTTAATATCCTCCTGCGTTTTACAGCCTAATGCAGGAATGTCAAACATTTTAATTCGCCAAAGGACAAATGAATCATAAACGTTACAACCAGACACAAGTCTCACTGTTTATAGACATGCTGAGGTGGCAGAGATATGACCCTTTCATTTAAAACTAGCATTGGATTTCTGACTGATGCAATTTTTGACACAGAATTCATGCATTTCTGTGCTGCAAATGAAAAATTGTTTCTGTCACAGGTGGTTGGGAATGGCCACTTGCAGAGGCCTGTCTTTAAAGGCTATTTCTTCACCCACAAAGATTTATTTCTTGGCTATCTGGGTCCTCATTCTTACTACTACTGATTCGGAGATGTTATGGTACATTTTGGTACACCGACACAAAGAGAAAAAATTGTTCTTCAGCTGTCAGTAAAGAAAGTTCTTTCAGTGTCTCTGGTCTGTAACTCGACACTGAGATTTGCAGTCTCTGCAGCTGCAGGCAGAGTTTGGGTGAGGGAGATGAATTGTGCCATTATGAGAGTTTAGGCAGAAGCACACATTACAAATTAAGCTGAAGGAATTTCTGTGCAGCTATCTTCAGGTGAAGGGTAACAGTAGTCTACTAGATTCATAATTTATAATCTCTATTTGGAGTCAGAGAGCTGTGTTTCCTCCTCAGTAAACTGCAGATAACACTAGCATTTATTTCAAAATATATCATGAGAATTAAATAGGAAAATGTTTAAAAGTGCTTACTTAAAAAAAAAAAAAAAAGACTCCTGTACTCTGTGTTATACCAGGAATGGAAGTTGCTACCACCACTATCAATAAAGGCATTAACCAGCTCAGCTCTCAAGTAGCAATTTCTTATTTCTACAACATCTGTTGTTTGTTTCTCGAAATGTTATTTTAAGAGAACAAGTGCCAACAGCAAACACACAACACTAAGACTCTGTCCAAGAACTTTCATTTCTACCGCAAGTGGAAATGGCAAACTATGATTTAAGTGCAATTAAGAAAACTTTATTTACTTACTAAAAGTCCAAAACATCTGCAAAATGCATGTGATTAAATTATTTGACAGATGAAGTGATCTCTAATAAAGTTTATATAATTTGAGAGCAGAGATAGAAGTGGAACTTGATGCTGGAGCCATCTTTAAACCCATAGTTAACCTAAATGAAATGCACTCTTTCAGCCTATGTACTATGACAAGCAGTCTGTGAAGAAGAACAAAACAAAAAAATCATCCTATGTTTCCAATACTACACACAATTTTAACTGGAGTTTAAAAGAAAAAGAGAAAGAAGAGTAAAGAGAGGAGGACTTTATATGAAACTTGAAAATACAACTGTAAAAGAATGATGTTTTAGAAGTAAGAATCAAGTTAGGGTTATTAGGATAGTGCCAATTATTTTTTAAACGATTTTATCATTTGTTATTCACTCTTTTACATACGTGAGCTGAACACCTATAGGTTCCACACTCTGTGTTAAGCTTTAGTGGAAAAAAAAATGAGAGATACCACTCTGTGTACAAGTCAACTGTATTCTTTCATAGGACAGAAATATGTAAACAATTGCCATAAAGGATAAATTTGTGGATAGAGGTGCAGTGTTGGGAAAATGCAAGATGGGAGCTATCACTCTGCATAGAAATATGGGAGAAAGCTTCCTAAAAGGAGGGAAGGTTTAGAGGGTGAATGAGGATTCACTAGACAAACAGTGGGAAAGAGGGAGCGATGGATGATTATACTCCAAATAGGTGCAAAAGTACAGTATCCCAAGTAGAATAATGAATGATTTGGGGTCCCCAGACAGTGTTCAGGATGAAAGAAAAGAAGGGGCATTGGTAAAAAGCAGTAAAATGTGAAATTAGAGAGAAAAGAAGAGCTTAGGTGACTGCAAAACCCAGCCTAAGATACAAACAACCACATGCCTGGAAGAAGAATGACAACAGCTAGAAGAGACTGAAAATTATCCAGCAATATCACCTTCATTATGTGGTTCAGCTTCACTGAAGACATAAAAATCTCTGGGATCAGGCAGTGTAGAGTAGCACACAATTATTTGTCCAAGATTTATTTAATTTTCAAATTACATTAATTTAATTTTAATTCCAGTATAGTCAACATGCAGTATATTAGTTTGAGGTGTACAATATAGGGATTCAACAATTCCATACATCACCCAGTATTCATCATGACAAGTGCACTCCTTAATCTCCATCACTTATTTCACCCATTTCCCCACTCCAATATTTAGATAAAAGGGAGTATATGTAGTAATGAAAACATCTCAAGGAAAGTACAGTTTGGAAAAAAAGTTTGCTAAGCTAAGTATTATCTAGCTTTCTGTCAAACGCAGAATATAAGCACATCTCTTAATTTCCCCATATGCACATGATACTTGGAACCAGCTCCATCAGCCAACCATATCAGCACATTATGAAGAAGCACTGATTTAAAAATAAATAAACGAAATGAATAATTCCAGAGAGAAAAATTAAAATATTTCCCACACATACAATTTTAGAGAAAGCTTCTGAGATTATAAATCTAAAATACCTCTCCTGATTTCTGCTTTTACTCTGATACATAAAGGGCTTGGAACTCATCAGGTCCATCATTTCAACAATAAAAATCTGGGAAAACTGAAAATCAATAACCATGTCCATCTATTGGAGAACTGAGTTTGCGAGATCAAAAAACACCCAAAATTTAAAGAGGCAAGTATATCCAGAGATACATAGTGATGCAATCTGCTTATCTAGAATAGAAGCTACTAGAGCCATAAATTAATAGGAACAAATGTATGTTAATTTTTGTAAATTCTAAGAAGCTGAATGTAGACCAGCATGAGAGTAAGAAACTTCATGGATTGTAATCTCAAGGGCATCCACATATTTTTGTGGGCATTACCATCAGGAAACCACCAGGTTCACATGGTGAGATCATGGAAAGAGTTCCTCTGGTCCATGGCAGGGAGATGTAAAAAATATCTTTAGTAAAGCATGACAAGAGCACTCTCCAAACAGAAATCTGCTTTCCAAGGAAAACTATTTGCTAGCATATAATTTGGACTTTATCCCTACTGGGGAAAGGGAATTTCTCCCTGCTAGAGATCCCTGCAAACTTCCTGTCCCCTACAAGGATGAAAATATACATACTCAACAAGAGATTGGGTTTCAAGGAAATATATTAAGAACACATAATCCAGGAAAGAGAGTAAGAGGCAAGATCATGTAAAGGGAGACATACCAATTCAGGAAAAACTTGTGAGGCCCACAGTACCAAGTCACAGGTCCACTAAAAATCTGAAATATAATTTGAAGATTGTAAAATGTGTCTTTTCCCTTGTACTGTCACACTACCTCAGAAAACATAACAGCATTATAATCATTGATTACAGCTTAAAGAACTACAAGACACAGATTGTCTCTAGAGAAGAGTGTTTTCAGAAGCCCAAACTAAGAAAGGGAAAATAAGACCTTAGAAGAATGTGAAGCTTCTATCAATATTAAACATTAACAATAGCCCAATTTCTTTTTTTTTATTATTTTTAACGTTTATTTATTTTTGGGACAGAGAGAGACAGAGCATGAACGGGGGAGGGGCAGAGAGAGAGGGAGACACAGAATCGGAAGCAGGCTCCAGGCTCTAGCCATCAGCCCAGAGCCCGGGCGGGGCTGGAACTCACCCACGGTGAGATCGTGACCTGAGCTGAAGTCAGATGCTTAACCGACTGAGCCACCCAGGCGCCCCAACAATAGCCCAATTTCTAACCAGAATAATACTCGAGATCTATTGGCTCCTATTCCTATTAGGTCTCAGTTCCTATTGCTAAGTACATCATGTCCAGCTTTCAACAAAAAATACAGGACATTCTAAAAAGCAAGAAAAAATGGAGTCTGAGGACAAAACAAGCACAACTCAGATATGATTCAGATTTGGGAATTATCAGAGAGGGAATATATATTAAATGCAAATAATATATTAGAGAATCTAATGGAAAAAGTAAACAACATAAAAGAACCAGTTGGTATGTACTACAAGCAGAAAGGTGGAATTCTAAAAAAGAATAAAAAATACTGTAGCAGAAAGTAAAAATGCATTTGACAGGCTCATCAGTAGACAGGACATGGCTGAGAAAAGAATCAATGAGCTGAAAGGTAGGCCAACAGAAACTTTTGAAAACAAAATACAAAATAATAATAATGATAATGATAATGATAATAATAATAATAATAGTTTCTTAAAAGTTTAGAACATCCAAACACTGTGGGACAATTTCAAAAAGCATAACATATTTGTAATTGGAATGCCAGAAGGAGGGCAGAGCAGAAGAAACATCTAAATTAATAATGGCGAAGAATGTTTCAAAATTAAGGCAAACACCAAAACAAATACTGGAAACTCAGAGATAAAAAGCAGAATGAATACCCAGAAATCTATACCTAGGCACATAACAGCAGAATCCCCTCTCCACAGACAGACAAGAAAGAGAGAGGGAGAGAAGGACAGAGAAAAAGAGAAAGAGAGAGGAAGAGAGGCATAAAGAAAAACACAAAGACAGAGAGAATCTTGAAATAAGATAGAGTGGAAGGCAGAAAAAGCTGACCTATAAAGGAACATGGAAAAGAATTTATAGAATTTATAGCAGATTTCTCATCATAAATGATACAAGCAAGAAGAGAGTAGAGCGAAACATGGAAAGTCTTGAAAGAATAGATCTATCAACCTAGAATTCTATATCCAGAAAAAAATATATAATTCAAAAGTAAGGGAAAATCAGTATTTCATGGACTGAGTAAATTTGTTGCCAGCAGATGTGCCCTCAAGAAATGTTAAGGATATTCTTTAAGTAGAGAGAAAACTACATAACTAAGAAAACAGAACATTGGATTTAAGAGAGGGAGAGAGTATGGAGAAATAATAAATGAAAAAATGAAGGTCTTATGTTTTGCTTATTATTTTTTTTAAATTTTTTAATGATTATTTTTAAAAGAGAGACAAAGACAGAGCATGAATGGGGGAAGGGCAGAGAGAGAGAGAGAGAGAGAGAGAGAGAGAGAGGCATAGAATCCAAAGCAGGCTCCAGGATCTGAGCTGTCAGCACAGACCCCCACATGGAGGGGCTCAAACTTGCAAACCATAAGATCATGACCTGAGCTGAAGTCGGATGCTTAACCCACGGAGCCACCCAGGCATCCCTTGCTTATTCTTAAATGATGTAAAAGATAACTTTTTGTTTAGGGTAATTCCAGGGGCTGCTGGATGGCTCCGTGGGTTAAGCATCCAACTCTTGATTTCAGGTCAGGTCATGATCTCACAGTTCCTGAGTTCGAGCCCCATGTCAGGCTCTGCACTGGCAACGTGGAACCTGCTTGGGATTCCCTCTCTCTTTCTCCCTCTCTAAAGATAAATAAATACACTTCAAAAAAATAAGTAAAGTAATTCCATATTGGCTAACACAATGAATGGATAAGTGACATGGGTGACACTAATGTCATAGGGGCAGAGCAGAGAAATTGGGAATACTCTAAATACCTGTACTGCACATGACATGGTAAAGTGTTACTTGAACATAGAGATAGATTGGATACAAATGTATTTTGCAAACTTTAGGCCAACCACTAAAAATGCAAAATAAAAAAAAAGCAAAAGAAAAAAAAGGAGAGGAAATGATATGGTAAGAGAGTAGAAAAAATGGAATAATATGAAACAGTTGCAAACAAAAGAAAGAAGAAAGAAAAGTAAATACAAAGAATAGAATAGTTGAAAAATATGGTAGTTGTTAATTCAACTGTAGCAATAATCACATTAAATTTGAATGCTCTAAGTATACCATATAAAACATAAAGATTGTCAGAATGGACTAGGAAAAACAACTAATTATGTATTTAACTACAAGAAACCCACTTTCAATACAAAGATTCAGATAGCAAAAACTAAAGGAATGGAGAAATATACACCATGCTAATAGTAATCACAAAAAAGTTGTACTATCTATATTAAATTCAGACAAAGCAAATTTAGCTAAAAGAACTATTATCAAGGATAAATGGCTACATTATATAATGATGAAGGAGTTGATTCACCAAAAGACATAGCAATATTTAATGTGTTATACCTACCAATTAAGCATTAAAATCTATGAGGCACAACAAAAGTCTTACAACCACAGGAAAATAGATAAATTCACTATTATAGTTAGAAGCACCTTTTTTTTAATTGATAGAACAAACAGACAAAAACTCAATAAGGATATAGTTGACCTGAACAACAGTACCAACCAATTTCATATACTTAGCATGTGTAAAATACCCCACCCAACAACAGCAGAATGCAGATTCTTTTCAAGTTCACAAAGACTAAGCTAGAAAGACTATATACTGGATCATAAGACATACCTTAACAAATTTAAAAGAATGAAAATACATATGAAGTATATTTTGGAACATACTTCCAAATCACTAATGGATCAAAGAAGAAGCAAGAGAAATTTTTAAATATTGTGAATGTTAATTCAACTTATAAATTTTGTGGGATGCAGCAAAACAAAAATAGTACTTTGAGGAAAATTTATAGTATCAAATGGATATATTACAAAAGAAGTAAGATCTAAAATGAATAACCTAGGAATCTACTTTAGGAAACTAGAGAAACAGAAATAATGTAAGGCTAAAGCAAACAGAATAAAAAGAAATAAAAATTACAGTAAAAATCAGTGAAATTGAGAACAGAAAAATAATAGTGAAAATAAAAATAAAAAGCTGTTTCTTTGAAAAGGTCAATAAAATTTACATTTCTCTACCCATGCTAATCAAGAAATAAAGAAATAAAAGAGAAGTAATTACTACTGATCCCATGATTATTAGAAGGATAATAAGAGAATGCTATGGAAAGCTCTCTGCCTACCAATTTGATAACTTAAATGAAATTGACAAATTTCTTGAAAGACACAAACTACTAAAATTCACCTAAAAAATAAATAGATAATACGGATAGATCTGTATCTACTAAAGAACTTTAATCAGTAATTAAAATCTTCAAAAAAGAAAGTGCCAGGCCCAGATGGTTACACTGGTGGGTTCTACCAGACATTTAACAACAACAAATAATAATAATAATAATAATAATAATAATAATAGTAGTAGTAATAGCAATTATCCACAACTTGTTCTAGAAAATAGAAGCAGACCTAACACTTCCTAATTCATTCTGTGAGGCCAACATTACTCTACTACCAAGATCAGATTAAACACATTGCAAGCCAGAAAAATAACAAATTAATATCTTCCATAAAAAGAGATGTAAAAATCTTCAATGAAATATCAGCAAATCAAATCCAGTTATGTATACAAAGAATTATAGATCATAAAAAGGTGGGTTTTATTCCAGCTATACAAGACTTTTTTAATATTTAAAAAAAATCAAGGGGCGCCTGGGTGGCGCAGTCGGTTAAGCGTCCGACTTCAGCCAGGTCACCATCTCGCGGTCCGTGAGTTCGAGCCCCGCGTCAGGCTCTGGGCTGATGGCTCAGAGCCTGGAGCCTGTTTCCGATTCTGTGTCTCCCTCTCTCTCTGTCCCTCCCCCGTTCATGCTCTGTCTCTCTCTGTCCCAAAAATAAATAAACGTTGAAAAAAAAATCAATATAATCCACCATATCAATAAGCTAAAGAATAAAAACCATATGAAAATCTTAATTGATGAAGAAAAAATCATTTTAAACCGAAAACTTTCAACTGTCAGAAATAAGGACTTCTTAAAATTAACAAATTTCACCCCCCAAAATCCTACAGTTAATATCACAATGAATGGTGAGAAACTGAATGCTTTTTCCCTTAAGATCAGGAGCTAGGCAAGGGTGCACTCTCTTAACACTCTTATTCAACTTTGTACTGGAAATCATAGGTGGTGCAATAAGACAAGAAAAGGAAATAAAAGCCGTACAGACAGGAAAGAAAGAAAGAAAGAAAACAGTTTTGTTTGCAGATGACATGATTGTTTATCTAGAAAATCCTCAAGAATAACAAAACAAAAAACAAAATAAAAAAAAACTCATGGAAAAAATACACAATTACAGCAAGGTTGCACAAAGTGTGAAAGTTAGTACATAAAACTTAATTGTTTTCCAGTAATGAATAGTTGAAATTTGAAATTAAAAAACTGATTTGAAATTATAATAGTATCAAAAATGAAAATCCAACTAAAAAATATTTACAGGTTCTAACGTCTAAACCACAAAACTCTGATGAAAACTTTCAAATAATATCTAAATAAGTAGAGAAATAGTCCATATTCATGGATTGGAAAACTCAAATTGCAAGGATGTCAATTATTTCTACTTGATACTTACATTCAATACAGCCTCAACCAAAATTCCATCAAGCTACTTTATAGACATGACCAAACTGATTTTAAAATTTAAAGATTAAGGGCGCCTGGGTAGCTCAGTCAGTTAAGCGTCTGACTTCAGCTCAGGTCATGATCTCATGGTTCGTGGGTTCCAGCCAAGCACTGGGGTCTGTGCTGACAGCTCAGAGCCTGGAGCATGCTTCAGATTCTGTGTCTCCTCTCTCTGCTCCTACCTTGCTCGTGCTCTGTCTCTCTCTGTCTCTCAAAAATAAACTTAAAAAAAGTTAATTTTTTTAATTTAAAGTTTATATCTCTCTCTCAAAAATAAATTTTAAAAACAGTTAATTTTTTTAATTTAATAGTTTATATATATGGTTTATATTAATGGTTTGACCATCAGTTGATAGACACTATACCAAAACAAAATCCATAAAAGAAAAAAATGATAAAACAAACTTTATTAAAGTTTTTAAACTCTGCTTTGAGAAATACACCACTAAGGGAATCAAAAGACAAAAAGTCAAGAATAGGGCAATGCATCTGAAAGTCGCACATTACTAATTTTAGGTAAGACCTACTATAAAGCTATATAATCAAGATGATGTGGTGCCGGTGAAAGACTAGACACATAAATTATAAAGGGAGCCCAAAACAGACTCACATGAATATATTCAACTGAATGTTGAAAAGGACTACAGGGAACTCAATGGTATAAAGATAGTCTTTTTAACAAATGATTTAGGAACAAAGTGATGTCTGTAATATTTCCCCTTCCTCAAGATGTCCACATTCAAATCCCCAGACCCTGTGAATATGTTACCTCACATGATGAAAGGGACTTTGCAGATGTGATTAAGTAAAGAATCTCGACATGGGACATTATCTTAGATTATTAAGATGAGTCCAAGTAATCATAGGAGTCTTTCATAAGAGAGAAGCAAGAGAGTGAGGGTGAGAGAAACAGCCTTGACAACATAAGCAGAGATTTGAATATGTTTGCTATTACTGGAAGATGGAGAAAGTGCCCATGAACCGAATTCAGGTGGCCTCTAGAAGATAGAGAAAAGCTAAAAAGACAAGGACAAAGATTCTCGCTCGAGACTCTAGAAGCAACATAGCTTTCAAAGCCCATTTGGATTTCTGATGGCAAGAACTGAAAGAAAATAAATCTGTGTTGTTTCAAGCCACTAAATTTGCGGTATTTTGTAATAATAACAATAAGGAAAAAAATACCTACAAAAAATAATGAATTGTGACACAAACCTTACACCTTCCATAAATATTAAGTCAAAATGGATCATAAACCTAAATGGAAAATGCAAAATTATAAAGCTTATACAAGAAAACAGAAGAGAAAATTTTTGTGATCTTTGGTAGTTTTTAGATACCATGCCAGAAGCACAATCAATCAACAACAATAAAAACAACAAAGGATAAGAAGAACTTTATTAAAATTTTCAAACTTCTGCTTTGAGGAATGAACTACTAAAAGAATCAAAAGACAAGTGTGGTATACTAAATAATGCCTCCCCCCCCCAAGATGTCTATATTCTGAAAATGTGTTACCTTATATAGCAAAAGGGATTTTTGAAGATATAATCAAAGGTAAAATGGGGAGATTATCCTGGATTATCTGGGTAGTCCCAGTGTAAACACAAGGATCTTATAAAATGAAGGAAGGAGAGTCAAAGTCAAAGAGAAAGTAAGATGCTATGCTGCTAGCTTTGAAGATGGAGAATGGAGCCATGAGTCAAAGATTGCAGCAGGCCTTTAGAAGTTAGAAGATAGAAGGAGGTGGACTTTCCCTAAAGTCTCTACAAGGAACATAGTCTACAACACCATTTTTGTATAACTTCTGATCTCCAGAACAATAAGATAATAAATTTGTATTATTTAATTCACTCTATTTGTATGATTTGTTATAGCCGTATTAGAAAACTAAAATCACAAGCCATGGCCTAGGAGAAAATTTATGCAAAAAACATGTCTGATAAAAGACTTGTATCCAAAATATACAAAGAACTCTTAAAAATCCATAATAAGCATATAAAAATTCAATTGAAATCTTAGCGAAGAGGGGCACTGGGGAGGCTGACTTTGGTTAAGCGTCTGACTTCGGTTCAGGTCAGGATCTCCCGGTTCATGGGTTCAAGCCCCACATCGGGCTCTGTGCTGACAGCTCAGAGCCTGGAGCCTGCTGCAGATTCTGTGTCTCCTTCTCTCTCCACCCCTCCCCCACTCATACTCTGTCTCTGTCTCTTTCTCAAAAATAAATAAATGTTGGGGCGCCTGGGTGGTGCAGTCGGTTAAGCGACCGACTTCAGCCGGGTCACGATCTCGCGGTCTGGGAGTTCGAGCCCCGCATCAGGCTCTAGGCTGATGGCTCGGAGCCTGGAGCCTGTTTCCGATTCTGTGTCTCCCTCTCTCTCTGCCTCTCCCCCGTTCATGCTCTGCCCAAAAATAAATAAAAACGTTGGAAAAAAAATTTTTTTTAAAAACAAAGCAGGATATAAACAAGACAGGGAAAACCCATACAATGGAATTTTATTCAGCAATAAAAAGAAATGAGCTATCAAGCTAAAAAGATACAGATCAATCCTAAATGTATATTGCTTAGTGAAAGAAGTTAGTGTGAAAAGACCACCTACTATGTGATTTGAATTACATGACTTTCAGGAAAAAAATGAAAAATTATATAGCTGGTTAATAGATCCTTGGTTGCAAAGAGTTTGGCAAAGTGTGGTTTATTAGGTAAAGCACAATGGACTTTTAGGACAGTGAAACTATTGTGAATGGTAATGGATAAATAACACAATGCATTTGTCAAAAAATATATAACTTTACAGGAAAAAATAGTGATCCTTAATATATGAAAATCTAAAAACTCATTTATGAGGTCAAGTGATCTCAGGAGGGAATGCAGAATGTCGTGAAATTGCTGGATTATAAGGTAGTTCTATTTTTAACTTCTTGAGAAAACTCCATACTGTTTTCCACAGTGGCTCTACCAGTGTGCATTCCCACCAAGAGTGTACAAGGGTTCTTCTTTCTCCACATCTTCACCAACACTTGTCGTTTCTTGTGTTATTGAGTTTAGCCATTCTGACAGGTGTGAAGTTACATCTCATTGTAGTTTTTTTTTTTTATGTTTATTTATTTTTGAGAGTGAGACAGAGCAGGAGTGGGGGAGGGACAGAGAAAGAGGAAGACACCAAATCTCAAGCAGGCTCCAGGCTCTGAGCTGTCAGCACAGAGCCCGATGCCGGGCTCGAACTCATGGACTGCAAGATCATGACCTAAGCAGAAGTTGGATGCTTAATGGACTGACCCACCCAGACAACCCTCATTGCAGTTTTGATTTGCATTTCCATGATGGTAAGTGCTGATGATCATCTTTTCATGTGTCTCTTGGCCATCTGCACGCTTTCTTTGGAGAAACGTCTGTCCATGTCTTCTGCCCATTTTTAATTGGATTATTTGGGGGGTTTTGTGATGTTGAGTTGTATAACTTCTTTATATATTTTGGACATTAACCCTTGATCAGATATGTCATTTGCAAAAATCTGCTCACATTCCATAGGTTGCCTTTTAGTTTTGTTGATTTCTTCCTTCACTGTGCAAAAGCTTTTTATTTTAATGTAGTCCCGATAGTTTATTTTTGCTTTTGTTACTCTTGCCTCAGGAAACATATCTAGAGAGAAGTTACTAAGGCCAATGTCAAAATAAGTTACTTCCTGTGTTCTCTTCTAGGACTTTTATGGTTTCAGGTCTCACATTTAGGTCCTTAATTCATTTTGAATTGATTTTTTCTGTATGGTGTAAGAAAGTGGTCTGGTTTCGTTCTTTTGCAGGTTGCTATCCAGTTTTCTTAATACCATTTGTTGAACAGACTGTGTTTTTCCTAGTGGATTTTCTTTCCTGGTTTGTTGAAGATTAATTGACCATGTAGTTTACAAAGTACAAATCTTTCACCTCCTTGGTTAAGTTTATTCCTGGGTATTTTATTATTTTTAGTGTAATCGTAAATGAGCTTGCTTTCTTGATTTCTCTTTCTGTTTCTTCATGATTAATGTATAGAAATACAATGGATTTCTGTCATCAATTTTGTATCCAGTGAATTTACTAAATTTATTTATCTGTGCTAGTAGTTTTTTGGTGCAGTCTCTAGGGTTTTTTTATATATAGAACCATATCATCCAAAAATAATGAACTTAGGATTTCCAGTACTATGTTGAATAAAAGTGGTGACAATGGCCATCCTTGTCTTGTTCTTGACCTTAGGGGAAAAGCTCTCATTTTTCCACATGGAATATGATGGTAGCTGTAGGCTTTTCATATATTGCATTTATTATGTTGAGGTATGTTCTCTATAAACCTACTTTGTTGAGGGTTTTTTATCATGAATAGATGTATTTGTCAAATGCTTTTTTTTACATCTATTGAAATGATCACATGGTTTTTATTTTTTCTTTTATTGATGTGATGTAACACATTGATTGATTTGCAAATATTGAACCACCCTTGCATCCTAGGAATAAACCCCACTTGATCATGGTGAAAGATTTTTTTTTTTTTAATTTTTTTTTTTTTCAACGTTTATTTATTTTTGGGACAGAGAAAGACAGAGCATGAACGGGGGAGGAGCAGAGAGAGAGGGAGACACAGAATCGGAAACAGGCTCCAGGCTCTGAGCCATCAGCCCAGAGCCTGACGCGGGGCTCGACCTCACGGACCGCGAGATCGTGACCTGGCTGAAGTCGGACGCTTAACCGACTGCGCCACCCAGGCGCCCCAAAAGATTTTTTTACTGTATCATTGAATTTGGTTTGCTCATAGTTTGTTGATTTGCATCTATGTTCATCAGAGATATTGGCTTGTATTTCTTTCTATCTCTTTTTTTTTTTTTCAGATAACTTTATCTGGTTTTGGTAATGCAGGCCTCATAGAATGAATTTGGAAGTAATCCTCCCTCTTCTATTTTTTTCAAATGGTTGAAAAGAATAGATATTTACTCATCCTCAAATGCTTGATGGAATTTACCTGTGAAGCCATCTGGTCCTGGACTTTTATTTACTGAGAAGTTTTGGATTACTGACTAAATTTCATTGATGATAATAAGTCTGATCAAATTTTCTATTTATTCCCAATTCAATTTTAAGAAGTATTATGTTTCCAGAAACTTATCTATTTTTTTCTAGGTTGTCGGTATACAATTGTTCATAATATTCTATTAAAATCCTTTATATTTCTGTGGTGTGGGTTATGATTTTTCCTGTTTAATTCATAATTGTGTTTATTTGAGTCACCACTCCCCCCTTTTTAATAAGTCTGCCTAAAGATTTATTATTTTTTGAGCTTTTCAAAGAAACATCTCCTGGTTTTGTTCATGTATTCTACCATTATTTTTGTTTTGTTTTGTTTTTATAGTTTCTCTTTCATTTATTTCTGTGCTAATCTTTACTATTTCCCTCCTTCTACTCGGTTTTGGTTTTCTTTTTGGTTCTTTTTCCATTCTCTTGCTTCTTGATATAGGCCTGTATTAAAATCAGAAAAGCTTTTGTCGCATTCCCAAAATTTTGGACTGTTGTGTTTTCATTTTAATTTGTCTCCATGTATTTTTTTTAATATTCTCTTTTATTTCTTGGTTGATCCATCCATTGGTTAGTAGCAAGTTACTTAATACTTAACCTCCATGTATTTGTGGTCATTCCAGTTTCTTACTTGTGGATTGATTTCTAGTTTAATAGTATTGTAGTTACAAAAGATACATGGTATGACTTCGGTCTTTTTGAATTTGTTGAGGCTTGTTTTGTAGCCAAATATGTGATTATTCTGGAGAATGGTCCATGTGCACTTGAAAAGAATATGAATTCTGTTGTTTTAGGATGGGCTTTTCTGAATATATCTGTTAGATTCATCTGGCCAGTGTGTCATTCAAAGCCACTGTTTCCTTGTTGATTTTGTGTTTTTATGATATGTCCGTTGATGTAAGTGGGATGTTAAAATCCCCTACTAATATTGTATTACTATCGATTATTTCCTTTATGTTTGTTATTAATTACTTTAAGTATTTGGGTGATCCCATGTTGTGTGCATAATTATTTATAATTGTTATATTTTCTCATTGGATTCTCAGCTGAATGATTATATAGTGTCCTTGTCTCTTACAGTCTTTGTTTTAAATTCTACTTTGTTCTGTTTCAACTATTGCTACCCCAGCTTTCTTTTCATTTCTATTTGCCTGATAAATGCTTCTGCATCTTTTCACTTCTGATCTGCACATGTCTTTAGGTCTGAAATGTGTCTCTTGTAGGCAGCATACAGATGGGTCTTGTTTTTTTTTATCAGTTTTGTCACCCTATGTCTTTTGATTGGAGTATTTAGTCCATTTACATTCAAACTAATTATTGATAGGTATTACTTATTGCCATTTTGTTACTCATTTTATGGTGCTTTTTGTAGTTCTTCTGTTTCTTTTCTTGTTCTATTCTCTCATGGTTTGTTGGCTTTCTTTAGTAATATACTTGGATTACTTTCTCTTTATTTTTTGCTTACCTATTACTGGTTTTTGATTTGTAGCTACAATTTGGTTTGTATATAACACTTTATCCTTATAGCAGTCTATGTTAAGTTGATAGTTGTTTAAGTTTGAAGTCATTTTTTATGCCTCTCCTCCCCACATTTTAGGTATATTGGGCCATACTTTATATCCTTTTATTTTGTGAATCACTTGACTGATTTTTATAGATATACTTATTTTTACTGTTTTTTGGCCTCCTATTTTTCTTGCTCCCACTTATGGTCCTTTCTTTCTACTCAAACATTCACCTTTAACATTTCGTGTATGGCTCATTTAGTGGTTGAGTTCCTTTAACTTTTGCTTGTCTGTGAAACTCATCATCTCTCTTTCTATTCTGAATGATACCCTGGCTGGATTACGTATTCTTGACAGTAGTGTTTTGTTTTTTGTTTTCTGTTTTTCTTCTCCTTTTATCCCTTTTAATATATCATGCCACTCTTTTCTGGCTTCCAAAGTTTTGGCTGAAAAAAATCAGCCAAGAGCCTCATGAGGTTTTCCTTGTATGTAACTGTTACAGCTTTTAATATTCTGTCTTTATCACTACCTTTTGCCATTTCAATTACTATGTGTCCTTGTGTGGACTTCCTTGTGTTGATTTTTTTTTTAATTAGCCTCCATGCCTAGCATGAAGTCCAACATGGGGCTCAAACTCACGATTCTGAGATCAAGACCTAGCAGAAATCAAGAGTCAGATGCTTAACCAAATGAGCCACCCTGGCACCCCATCCTTGGGTTGGTTTTATTGGGCAGATCTCTGGGTCTCCTGAATCTGGATATCTGTTTCCTTCCCTAGATTCAAGAAGTTTTCAGCTATTTTTTTCTTCAGATAATTTTTGTCACCTTTTTTTTTTTTTAACTTTTTTAGTGTTTATTTTTGAGAGAGAGAGAGAGAGAGAGAGAGGGCGGGGCAGAGAGAGAGATACACACAGAATCTGAAGCAGGCTCCAGGCTCTGAGCTGTCAGCACAGAGTCCAAAGTGGGGCTCAAACTCACAAACTGAGATCATGCCCTGAGCTGAAGTTGGACGTTCAACTGACTGTGCCACCGAGACACCCCTATACCCTTTCTTTCTCTCTTCTGGGATCCCTTTATGTGAATATTATTATGCTTGATGGTGTCCCTGGGTCCTTAAGTCTATTCTCATTTTGCACCTGCTCAGCCTGATTATTTTTCATTACTCTGTCCTCCAGGTCACTGATTTGTTCTTCTGCTTCATCTAGACTACTATTTATTCCATCTATTGCATATTTAATTTTATTTATTGTGTTCTTCATCTCTGATTATTTCTTTTTTATGCCACTGTTTAGGGTCTCACTGAGGTACTCCACTCTTTCCTTAAGTTCAGTTAGCATCTTTATGATCATTATTTTATAGTCTCCATCAAGCATGCTACTTATATCTGTTTCACTTATGTCTTTTGCTATGATGTTGTCCTTTTCTTTCATTTGGGGTATATTCCTCTGTCTTCTCATTTTGTCTAACTCTATGTATCTGCTTCTGTGTGGTAGGAAAGAGTTACATCTTCTGCACTTGAAAGTAATGTCCTAATGAAGAAGAGGTCCTGTAGTACCTGCCATGTAGTGTCCCCTGTACACCAGAATCTTGTGCTTCATGGGTGTCTTCTATGTGTGATGAATGTGCCTTGCTGTTGTGGTTGAGCCACTTTTTTTTTTCCATTCCAGTTATCGATAGTGACTCTTGATTCTTATGGGCATGTTTCATCCCTGTGGTGTTAGTGAGCCAGTCTTGGGATGCCTAGGGCTTGAGTTGAGTCAGAGCAAGAATTTACTAGAAATGTGGTAGCCCCAAACTTCAGAGTGCTTTCCCTATGTTGTCCCCTGGGAAGCTTCACTGGTGAGCAGTGCCTGCAGTCAGATCAATTGTCTGCCTCCAGTTCCCTGCTAGGTCTCCTTGTGACTGATGTGTGTAGTTATCTTTCCCTCTCTCTGGGGTAAGAGTTAGTTTGGAATGGTGCTAGCCACTGTAGGAGCAGCTTGCACACTGACAGGCCTATGGCACCACACTTTATGGATTCTGGCCAAGAACAGATTCAAGAGGGCATATCCACCTAAGCAAAGCATGGCAGGAGGGGGTGCAGCAGAGCTGTGGTGTTAGCAAGTTTTGCATACAACCATTCCTCTGTGGGGGGGCCAAAGCTGGCTGTCTGGAGTGGTGGATTGGCAGAAACACGGAGCTGGGTAGGCAGAAGTGCTAACAAGTTAGGTAGTGAGTTGCACATGTGGCTGTGTGTTTATGCTGGGAGCTGGGGGAAGTAAGTGGTGCCTTCCAGCTCCTTTGTTCCTAGAAGTGTTCCCCACTGATTTCTATCCCTCCAGGACACATTCTGAGAATAGTAAATAACTCCTCCCTACCTGCCCCAGGTGTCTTTCAAACTGCTGCTTCTATGCTATGTCTCCCTGAGCTGTTTGTTGTGTTGTTGTGCTATCTCTTTGAAGGAAAGGATTCAGTTTTCCCTTGCCCACCAGCTCTTCCAGAGCCTAGCCTGCTGTTTTTTTTTTTGGTTTTGAAATTCGGCCCTTCTGGTTTTCAAAGCCAAATATTATGGGGATTTGTCTTTTTGTTCAGGCTGCCCAGTGTGAGGGTCTGTTTCTCTCCCTTCTTGGTGCCTGCAGCATCCCTCCCTCCCACAGATAGTTTTGCAAGTCTGTTTACTTCCTAGGCATGCCTTTGCCCTTCTGACTCTCTTTGATATGGCCTCTTCTCTACATTTAGTTGTGGAGTCTATTCTGCCAGTCTTCAGGTCATTTTCTGGGTTACTTACAATGATGTGAGTTCTATCTAGTTGTATCAGTGGAAGGTGGTGAACCTAGGGTCCTCCCACTCTGCCATCTTCACCAGAAGCTCTATTATGAGGTTTTCTTATAGCTACACACACAAACACACACACACACACACACACACACACACACACACACACACACATTTCAAATGGTCATTACATTTAAAAGTGAAAATAATGAGCTAAAACCATGAATAAGTTCTGGATGAAACAGTAAAATTTTAAACCAAAAGAAAGTGATAAATTATAATTATTTTCAAAATATACAAGAAATTCAATAAAACCATTAAAATTATTTTATGAGCCATTGAAGAGTCTGTCAATGAGAAAAGAATACAATAACTTGCTCATACAGCAATTTCAGAAAATATATTGGATAATATTTCAGTGACATAACAATATGTAGCATAATCCTAAGAAATTATTTGATCTATGTAAGTACAGTAAAAGGTGGGAGAAAAAGTTTTCATATAAAGTAAATGTGCCAAGCACTTCACTGGGAATTTTATCTATAACATACTCAAACTAATCAAATAAAATAGGCACTATTATCTGTCCTTTATAGATGTGGGTGGTAAACCCCTGGGTAACAAACTTGCACAAAATCATAGGATCTGAAAATACTTGAACAAGGATTCAAATCTTAGACTGAAAAATTCCAAGGTACATGTTGTTTTACTCCCCTTGTGCTATAAATTTTTCTCATAGTCTTTTAGTATTTAACTATTAAAGCTATGAAGTATAAACTATAAAACATTTTACTTTTATTATATTGGTAGAAATTTATGATATCAGTGGTTTTGTGAACTCCTTTTTTCCAATTTTTTTGGAAGTATTCTGCAGTTAAAATCCTAAGAGTTTTTAAACCTTTTTTAATATTATGAATGTTTAAGAAAATTATTTTAATAATCAAATGCATATATAATTTTAACCCATTACTTTTTTTTTCCAGGTACCTCTTACCTTTCCCCCTGGCAGGCATTAAAGATTACAAAGATTTATTTTTTTAATCCTACTTATGTGAGAACATCTTTCTGCTGATTTCTTGCATGAACACAAAGTTTAGAAAGTTTAAGTTACAATTTTTTTCCCTAAACACCTCCATGTTCCTTCCCCCCCTCTAATATTTAATGTTGTTTTTAGTCAGATTATGATAGTTTTTTCTTCCTTTGTGTTTAAAATGGACTTATACCTGTGAGATTCATCACGCAGCTTGAATATGTTACCAGATTACACCTGACGGCCATTGATTTTTTATTAGCTTTGCCTTTAGTTATTTATTTGTTACTTAAAATTCTTATTTATTTTAGTTTGACCATTATTTTTATTCTTATTATACTATTTTCCATTGTACTTTTTCATTGTTTTATTTAAGCTCTATTTAGATTTGGAAAGAAATTGTGTTTTCATGCTCATAGCCATACAAGAAAAGTAAAGGTGAAGTGCCAAAGGAGGAAAGTGAGAAAAGTAAAAGACTAAGGATTTAGAACCAGAATAAGGGTAAGTTTGAGCTCTAGGTCTGCAACATATGAGGAATATAGTTTAGGACAAATATAATTCCAAAATTCACTTTTCATGTCTATAAAATGATTATAACCCCTGATCTATAAATTGTGTGCATTAAATAGGAAGCCAGCTGTGACAGTATCCAGCACATTGCCCCATCCAAATGACCAACCATTAGTGAAAAAGAAGAAGAAAGACATTTTAAGCATGAGCTATGATAAGTAAAAAAATTTATATTGTGGAATTTAGTACTGTTAGAAGACTGCTGAGAAATCTGCAAGAAAAATTTTATTAACGTATTGTCAAAAAGTTTTATTCAGCTGTTTAAGAACAGCTCTCTTTGTTCTCTGAGATTTTGTTTGGTTTGTGATCATATTTTACTGTCACACTTTAATTATCATAAAAGCAATTTTTAAATGAATGTCTGCCTCTTTTATTAGGGAATAATAGTAATTTTGATCTCTGTGAAATATGAATTCAAGTGTCCTTCACGCTTCAAACATAATGTACTGATTCAGGCCCCATTGTCATTCTCACCTGTCTATAACTATAGGAAACAAAGCTGTTTTTATTCAAAACAACAGAAGCACAAATATACCAACCCTGATATCTGGTGCTGTCATTTTACAATGCTGCAGTCTGAATGCATTGTCATTTAATAGCACCAACTAAATTGATAGCTATTTTTTACAATTCAAAAAAAATTATACTAACAGGGTTTGAAGCCATGAAGAATTATGGTTTGTAATGACCAATTTTAACATGTTTTATAATCCATCAAAATGGGAATATTACCTTAGGGTACAATTTATTTTTCCTTATCATAAAATTCTACCATAGTTAGAACAGTCATATAAATAAAAAAATGAGTCCCTTGCAGAGGTAATGAAAGAAAAACTATTCAATCTTCCTTCTGATGTTTCACTCTAGCTTTTTTGACAGCTGAAGACACCAAAGTGCAATCAAATGCCTTTAGCACAGTAATGAAAAATGTAAGCATTAAGCAAATTTGTCCACATGAAATAATTGACAGTCATATAAAGATATTCAATTCAGAGATTTATAAAATATAAGGATCTGATCTAAATTAATTTGAAATTGCAAAGCATGAGAAGCATATGCTATTTGGCAAACTAAGGAAGTAGATTCATGTGTTTTCTATTTGTATTTATACTGTCTACATTTATTCCTTTTTAAAAGAAATAGAAGAACAACACATGTTATGATTTTTAAAGAATGTTCTTAGCCCTGCTTCTCTGGTATTCTTTTGAGATAACAAATAAGCCTGTTTTCTGAGCAAAACTTCATACATGAGAAGTGGAAGCCAAAGAGAAATGAAAAACAAAGACATAGAATATTGATGAACTGAATCAAGTGATTTAGATCCGCTTTTTTTTGGAATGTCCCTTAATGACAATTGAACACAACGGCTTACTTGTGCAAAGGGAAAAGTGATTTAAATTTAAGCATGTTTATGAAAAAAAATTGTTTTCCCCTTTTTTTTTTTTTAATTTTTTTTTCAACGTTTATTTATTTTTGAGACAGAGAGAGACAGAGCATGAACGGGGGAGGGGCAGAGAGAGAGGGAGACACAGAATCGGAAACAGGCTCCAGGCTCTGAGCCATCAGCCCAGAGCCTGACGCGGGGCTCGAACTCCCGGACCGGGAGATCGTGACCTGGCTGAAGTCGGACGCTTAACCAACTGCGCCACCCTGGTGCCCCAATAGTGACCTTTTATTCAAAAAATTTAGTGATACAACAACTCAGAATGAGGACTTTTTTTTCTTTAAAGTTTAATAATTTTATTTTGTTAGAGAGAAAAAGAGAGAGTATGAGCAGGGAAGAGGCAGAGAGAGGGAGGGAGAAAAAGAATCCCAAGCAGGCTCTAGCACTGTCAGCACAGGGCCCAATATGAGGCTCAAACTCTTGAACGACAAGATCATGACCTGAGCTGAAATCAAGAGTTGAACGCTTAACCAATTGAGCCACCCAGCTTTCTCCAGAATGACGATTTTAAAAAGCAATGTAATTTACTCATTAACTAAATCCACGCTAATGAAACTCACTCTTTTAAGCTTAGGATTCTCAATATGATGAAAACAATGTAAGTTTGCACCACAGGATGTTAGACCACAATGTATATACAAAGAATTTTTCTACATAGGCAGGATTACAGTGTTGGGGATCAAGATAACTAATTAATCTCTCTGCCTAAAATTATAGTCACTCTAAAAGCAAAAGAAGTTTCTTGACCAATTGGGGCGCCTGGGTGGCTCAGTCGATTGAGCATCCGACTTCCACTCAGGTCATGTTCTTGTGGTTCATGGGTTTGAGCCCCGCATTGGGCTCTGTACTGACAGCTCAGAGCCTGGCGTCTGATTTGCAGATTCTGTCTCCCTCTCTCTCTGCCCCTGCCCAGCTGATACTCCGTCTCTCTCTCTCTGTCTCAAAAATAAATAAAAAATTAAAAAAATTAAAAAAGAATTTTCTTAACCAATTAATAGAACACTATAAATGATTTCTACTCATTTCAACAAAATTTTTAAAAAGACATAAATATTGAATGTGATGTTAGAAAATCTGTCTTCTTTCAACAATATGTAAAAAGCCAAAAATTAAACTTTATTTGCACTAGAAAATAAAACACCTGCTTAGTTTCATTCTTCACTGTTGAGAAAATACAAAATGGCTGATGAAAAAGTCCAATGAGCTCTTTTTCTAGGAAACCATTCATCTGGAGTATAGCTTTTGCATAGCTTTTCTTTATTGGCATTTTACGTCAATATCAAATAAGTTTGAGGCATATTCAAGTTTTCATTATAGCAATGTCTCCAAAGATTTTGTGTATTTGAAATCTTTTGTTTTATCATTTGCATAATTCATTTACATCAGTAGCATCCTGATTAATTTCATTTTATGGCCTAGGGGTATAACAAATGCTCTTTGTTGTTTTTATTTATTTGTTTTCCTTCTAGTTTTTTTGGAATCTTTCTAACAAAGTAGAATATTGTAAATCCTTGATTAGCATTAAGCCCACCAATTTTTTTAAATAGCTTCTCACTCCAGGGGTTTATGAGCCGTCAAAAAATGTGAGGAAACATGAACTAATGTTTGTTGAATTGGAAAATTCTGAGATTTTATATGCATTGTAATTTATTCATCACAATAGTACAGCAAAGGTTTTTTTTTTATCCCTAATTTATAGGTGATAAAACAGAGTATCAGAGACATTAAGTAACATGCCTAAGGATGCCTGGGTGGCTCAGTCGGTTAGGCGTCCGACTTCCACTTAGGTCATGTTCTCACAGTTCGTGGATTTGAGCCCTGCATCCAGCTCTGTGATGGACAGCTTAGAGCCTGGAGCCTGCTTTGGATTCTGTGTCTCCCTTTCTGTCTGCCCTTTCCCCACTCGTACTCTGTCTTTCTCTCTTCCAAAAATAAATAAAGATTAAAAAATTAAAAAAGAAAGAAAGAAACTTGCGTAAAATCACATAAAATTAGAAGTAAGAACCAGGTGAATTAGCCCAGATCTACTTAGCTCTAAAGATTAAACAATGTAAATACCAAATCTAACTAATAAAAGAAAGGAAAACATGATTTTTCATTTAAAAAGGCACAAAAATATTCAGTAAAAATGACTAGATATTTGGAATAAAAAAAAATAGGAGGGCTAGAAATACAAGGGAATTTTTATAACATGATAAAGTGTATTTACTGTTAGTCTAGAGCAAACATCATACCAAATGGTGGTTTTACGTAGAAAGTCTCTTTTAAAAATCATGAGCAAGACAAAGACTGATGGTATCACTATTTCTATTAAACTTTGCCCATAAGGTCGCTGCCTCGAATTAAGAAAATAAACATATACTTTTTAGATTGATACAATCTCATTTCTTTTTTATTTTGTTACTTGTGCACTAGGTGTCATAACCAAAAAATTATTGCCAAGACTCATGTCAATGTATTTTGTTTTTCCCTATGTTTTCTTCTGTGATTTTTATCATTTCAGGTCTTATATTTAACCCTTTAATCTATTTCAATGTAACTTTTATGATCATTAAAGACCATAAGGGGTCTAGTTTCATTCTTTTGCATGCAAATATCCAATTTTCCCAGCACAACTTGTTGAAGAGACTGTCTTTTCTCCAGTAAGTATTAGCTCCCTTATCAAATATTAGCTGGTTATACATTTGGGCTTATTTATATACATCTGTTCCACTGGTCTATAGGCTTGTTTTCAAGTCAGTATCATACTATTTTGATTATAGTAGCTTTCCAATATAGTTTGAAATCAGGAAGTATGATGCTTTTAGCTTTATTCTTCTTTCTCAGGATTGCTTTGGCTATTGGGGCCTTTTGTGGCTCCATATAAATTTTAGGATTGTTTTTTTCTATTTCTGTGAAAAGTGTTATGGGAATCTTGGTAAAGATTGCATCAAAAGTATAAATGTAACATCTTTGGAGATTATGGACATTATAACATTTTTAATTCTTCCAATTCATGAACATGGGATTTCTTTCCATTTGTTTGTGTCCTCTTTCATTTCTTTCATCAATAGCTGATAGTTTTCAATGTAGAGATTTTTTTACCTCCTTAGTTCAATTTATTTGTATTTTACTGTTTTCATGCTATCATAAAAGCGGTTGTTTACCTGATTTCTTTTCCAGTTAATTCATTCCTAGTGTACAGAAATACAACTGATTTTGTATCCTACCACTTTTATGAACTCATGGATTAGATCTAACAGTTTTTTGAGAAGAGTTTTTAGAAATTTGTATATATAAAATCATGTCATCTGCAAATAGACAATTTTACTTATTTCTTTCTGATTCTGATGCATTTTATTTCTTTTTATTGCTTCATTGCTCTGGCTCAGATTTCCAGTACTGTGTTGAATAGGAGTGGTGGTAGTGGGCACTCTTGTCTTGTTCCTCATCTTAGAAGAAAAACCTTCAACCTTTTGCTGTTATGATGTTATATTTGAGCTTGTCATATCTGTTTTTTATTATGTTGAAGTATCTTCCTTCTGTCTCTAATTTGTTGAGTTTTTATCATGCATGGATATTAATTTTTGTCATATAGATTTTCGATATCTATTTAGATGATCATATGGTTTTTATCTTTTATTCTATTAATGTGATGTGTCACATTCATTGATTTGCATATACACAATATCCTCGTGCATTATGAATCATCCCAGAGATGAATCCCACTTGATAATGGTGTACAATCTTTTAATATGTTGTTGAATACAGTTTACTAGTTTTTTCTGGAGAATGTTTACATCTATATTCATTAGGGATATCAGCTGGTAGTTTTCTTTTCTTGTAGTGTCCTTATCTTTCTTTGGTATGAGGGTGATGCTGACTATGGAAGTATTTCCTGTCCTTCAATTTTTGGAAGAGTTTAAGAAAAATTGATTATGGGGCACCTGGATGGATCAGTTTGTCAAGCATCTGACTCTTGATTTGGGCTCAGGTCATCATCTCAGTGTTCATGGGCTCGAGCCCCACATCAGGCTCTGTACTGACATCATGGAGCTTGGGATTCTCTCTTTCCCTCTCTCTCTGCCCTTCCCTAACTTGTGCACACTCTCTCTTTCTCAAAATAAATCAGTAAACTTAAAAAAAAAAGAAGAATTGATTAATTGGTTTTTCTTTAAATGTGTAATGAAATTAATCAGTGAAGCCTTCTGATCCTAAGCTTTTTTTTTTATTTTATTTTTATTTTTTTTAACGTTTATTTTATTTTTGAGACAGAGAGAGACAGAGCATGAATGGGGGAGGGGCAGAGAGAGAGGGAGACACAGAATCGGAAGCAGGCTCCAGGCTCTGAGCCATCAGCCCAGAGCCCGACGTGGGGCTCGAACTCACAGACCGTGAGATCGTGACCTGAGCTGAAGTCGGACGCTCAACCGACTGAGCCACCCAGGCGCCCCCCTAGGCTTTTCTTTATTAGGAGACGTTTTATTACTGATTCAATCTCCTTACTAGTAATTGGTCTATATTGGAGATTGCTAGAGGTGGGGGTATAGGGTGGGAAAATTGAGTAAAGGTGATCAAAATGTATAAACTTCAAATTATAAGATGAGTAAGTTCTGGGGATATAACATAGAGTATGATGACTATAACTAACAACACTCTATTGCACATTTGAAAATTACTAAGAGTATATCTTGAAAGTTTTCATCACCAGGGAAAACATAACTAGGTGAGGAAATAGACATTAAATAAATTGATGTTAGTAATCAATTCACTATGTAGACATATATTATCATTATAGTGTACATTATAAAGTTATGCAATGTTGTATGTCAATTACATCTCAATAAAACAAGAAAAAAATTTAATTAATAGTCCAGCTGAGTAACATAAAATTCTCTGTGAAAACCCTAAGAAGAATTTCTTAAGGTATGACAATTATTTGAAGCTTGTTCATTTTAAGTTTAATTTGTATCCCAAAGTAATATTAATAGTCAAAAAAGATTCAGAAATGAAAATGTATACCATTTACATAATAGAAAAAACAAAACTGGAAATATGTTCATTTACTAACAAGCAAATTAACATTATTTAGTTTATTTACTTATTTTTCTAATATGAAGTTTATTTTCAAATTGGTTTCCATACAACACCCAGTGCTCATTTAACAGGTGCCCTCCTCAATGCCCATCATCCACTTTCCCCTTCCTCCCACCCCCCATCAACCCTCAGTAAAGTCTCAGTATTTAAGAGTCTCTTATGGTTTGCCTCCCTCTCTTTTTTTCCTTCCCCTCCCCCATAGTCTTAAGTTTCTCATGATCCACTTAAGAGTGAAAACATATGGTATCTGTCTTTCTCTGTATAACTTATTCCACTTAGCATAACACTCTCCAGTTCCATCCACATTGCTAAAAAAGGCCATATTTCATTCTTCTCATTGCCAAGAGTGTCGCTGCTTCCTGGAGTTTCTTTTGAGGAGAATTCTTCTGTTTCATCATGTTCATCATGTTCATCAGTTCATTAGGCTCTTTCCACAATTTGGTTATTGTTGAAAGTGCAGCTATAAAAATTGGGGTACAAGTGCCCTTATGCATCAGCATTCCTGTATCCCTTGGGTAAATTCCTAGCAGTGCTATTGCTGGGTCATAGGGTAGATCTATTTTTAATTTTTTGAGGAAACTCCACGCTGTTTTCCAGAGTGGCTGCACCAGTTTGCATTCCCACCAACAGTGCAAGAGGGTTCCTGTTTCTCCACATCCTCACCAGCATCTACAGTCTCCTGATTTGTTAATTTTAGGCACTCTGGCTTGAGGTCATATCTCAGTGTGGTTTTGATTTGTATTTCCCTGATGAGGAGTGAGGTTGAGCATCTTTTCATGTGCCTCTTGGCCATCTGGATGTTTTCTTTAGAGAAGTGTCTATTCATGTCTTCTGCCCATTTCTTCACAGGATTATTTGTTTTTCAGGTGTGGAGTTTGGTGAATTCTTTATAGATTTTGGATACTAGCCCTTTGTCCGATATGTCATTTGCAAATATCTTTTCCCATTGTGTTGGTTGCCTTTTAGTTTTGTTGATTGTTTCCTTTGCAGTGCAGAAGCTTTTTATCTTCATGAGATCCCAATAGTTCATTTTTGCTTTTAATTCCCTTGCCTTTGGAGATGTGTCAAGTAAGCAATTGCTGCGGCTGAGGTCAGAGAGGTCTTTTCCTGCTTTCTCCTCTAGGGTTTTGATGGTTTCCTGTCTCACATTTAGGTCCTTCATCCATTTTGAGTTTATTTTTGTGAATGGTGTAAGAAAGTGGTCTAGTTTCATTCTTCTGCATGTTGCTGTCCAGTTCTCCCAGCACCATTTGTTAAAGAGACTGTCTTTTTTCCACTGGATACTGTTTCCTGCTTTATCAAAGATTAGTTGGCCATACTTTTGTGGGTCCAATTCTGGAGTCTCATTTCTATTCCATTGGTTTATGTGTCTGTTTTTGTGCCAATACCATGCTGCCTTGATGATTATAGCTTTGTAGTAAAGGCTAAAGTCTGGAATTTTGATGCCTCCCACTTTTATCTTCTTCTTCAATATTACTTTGGCTATTAGGTGTCTTTTGTGGTTCCATACAAATTTTAGGACTGCTTGTTCTAGCTTCAAGAAGAATGCTGGTGCAATTTTGATTGGGATTGCATTGAATGTGTAGATTGTTTGGGGTAGTATTGACATTTTGACAATATTTATTCTTCCATTCCATGAGCATGGAATGTTTTTCCATTTCTTTATGTCTTCTTCAATTTCCTTCGTAAGCTTTCTATACTTTTCAGCATACAGCTCTGTTACATCTTTGGTTAGGTTTATTCCTAGGTATTTTATGCTTCTTGGTGCAATTGTGAATGGAATCAGTTTCTTTATTTCTCTTTCTGTTGCTTCATTATTGGTGTATAAAAATGCAACAGAATTCTGTACATTGATTTTGTATCCTGCAATTTTGCTGAATTCATGTATCAGTTCTAGCAGACTTTTGGTGGAATCTATTGGGTTTTCCATATATCATATCATGTCATCTGCAAAAAGTGAAATCTTGACTTCATCTCAGCCAATTTTTATGCCTTTGATTTCCTTTTGTTGTCTGATTGCTGATGCTAGGACTTCCAACACTATGTTAAACAACAGCGGTGAGAGTGGACATCCCTGTCATGTTCCTGATCTCAGGAGGGAAAGCTCTCAGTTTTTCCCCATTGAGGATGTTAGCTGTGGGGTTTTTATAAATGGCTTTTATGATGTTTAAGTGTGTTCCTTCTATCCCGACCCTCTCAAGGGTTTTTATTAAGAAAGGATGCTGAATTTTGTCAAATACTTTTTCTGTAGCGATTGACAGGATCATATGGTTCTTCTCTTTTCTTTATTAATGTGATGTATCACATTGATTGATTTGTGAATGTTGAACCAGCCCTTCAGCCCAGGAATGAATCTATTCTGAATGGCAATCTTGCTGGATAAAGGATTCTTGGCTGCATATTTTTTCTGTTCATCACATTGAAGATTTCCTGCCTTTCTTTTCTGGCCTGCCAAGTTGCAGTAGATAAGTCTGCTACTATTCTTATGTGTCTACCTTTTTAAGTTAGAGCCTGTTTATCCCTAGCTATTTTCAGAATTTTCTCTTTATCTTTGTATTTTGCCAGTTTCACTATGATATGTCATGTAAAAGATCCATTCAAGTTATGTCTGAAGGGAGTTCTCTGTGCTTCTTGGATTTCAATGCCTTTTTCCTTCCCCAAATCAGGGAAGTTCTCAGCTATGATTTGCTCAAGTACACCTTCAGCCCCTTTCTCTCTCTATTCTTCTTCTGGAATTCCTATGATACAGATATTGTTCCATTTGATGCATCACTTAGTTCTCTATTTCTCCCCTCATACTCCTGGATTTTTTTATCTCTTTTTCTCAGCTTCCTCTTTTTTCCATAATTTTATCTTCTAATTCACCTATTCTCTCCTTTGCATCTTCAATCTGTGTTATGGCCACTTCCATTTTATTTTGCACTTCATTTATAGTATTTTTTACCTCCTCATGACTATTTCTTAGTCCCTTGATCTTTGTAGCAATAGATTCTCTGCTCTCCACTCTGCTTTTTTCAAGCCCAGAGATTAATTTTATGACTATTATTCTAAATTCTTGTTCTATTATATTGCTTAAATAGTTTTTGATCAATTTGTTAGCTGTCACTGCTTCCTGGAGTTTCTTTTGAGGAGAATTCTTCTGTTTCATCATTTTGGGTAGTCCCTGTGGTAGCTCCAAACTGCAGGACACTTCCCCTGTGCTGTCCAGAGAAACTTGTTTGGGGGGGGGGGGTCACAGTTAGACTCGATGTCTACCCCCAGCCCACTGCTAGGGCCACAGACTGGTGTGTACCTTATCTTCCCCTCTCCCAGGGCAGAACTCTCTGTGGAGTGGTGTGGCCCCTGTCTGGGCTGGTTGCACACTGCCAGGCTTGTGGTGCTGCTTGGATGGGTTCTGGCTAAGGGCATATTAGCCGGGGTGGATCTGCAAGTTGCACAAGGGTGGGAGGGGCAGGCTAGCTGGCTTTGATATAGGTGGTCCCCTGCAGGAGGGGCCCTGCAGCACCCAGAGGGAGGCAGGTCCATAGGAGGGATGGATCCACAGAATCACAGTGTTGCGCAGTGCAAACAAGTTCAGTGACAGGAACCAGTTTCCTTTGGAATTTCAGCGGGGGGGTGAGAGAGGAAAATGGTGCTTGCCAGTGCATTTGTTCCCCTGCTGAGCTGAGCTCTTTCTTCCGGGGCTCAACAACTCTCCCTCCCGGCATTCTCTTGCCCTCCCCACTCTCTGAGAGCATAGCTGTTGACTTTTAACATTCCAGATGTTAAGTCCCTCTGGCTTTCAGAATTCATGGAGTCTGCCCCTCATCTTTTACAAGCCATACTTCAGGGGCTCTGCCTTGCCAGGTGGACTGCCCCTCCACCTTCCCCCTCCCTCCAACCAGTCCGTGTAGCATGAACCAGCTCTCTGCCCTTCCTACTCTCTTCTGTGGGCCTCTTGTCTAAGCTTGGCTCCAGAGAGTCCATTCTGCTAGTCTTCTAGTGGTTTTCTGGGGTACTTAGGCAGATGTGGGTGGAATCTAAGTGATCAGGAGGACGAGGTGGGCCCACCATTCTCCTACATGGCCATCTTCTCTCCCTCCCTCAACATTATTTGCTTTAAACCAAAAAAAAGTAAATAGAAAAATAATGGGGTTTTTTTACATAAATAAAGAGAAGGAAAATAAGTAATAGATACAAATATGGGACAGAAAGAATCAAAAGAATCATTGGCTGTAGATAATATGGCTGTCTACAAAGAATAAAAAGAATCTATATATTGGATCAGGGAAACGGCAGAGTAGGATGACTCTAAACTACCTAGTCCCATGGATACAACTCAGTAACACCCAAATCGAGTAAACAACCCAGAAATTGACCTGAAAACTGGAAAAACAAATTCCCCACAGCTAAATTTAGAAAAGAGGCCACAGTGAGGAAGGTAGGAAGGGTGGAGATACGGTCTTAGCTAAATGGAACAATAGGATGTCTATGGGATGAAGGGACACCACTGGCATGCATAGAGAAAAGAAACAGAGTCTCACAACAGGGAGACCAAATGGGGAAGACAAATCCCCATAACATTTGGCTTTGAAAACCAGAGAGGCTGAATTTTGTGAGTTCTTAAAATCAGCAGGGCTTAAAACTTAGAACTTCAAATTTCAGCAGGCTGTGGGAGAGCCAGGAAGGCAAGAAGAAACGGAGTCCCCACCCTTAAAGAAACAGCAAAGCAAAAACCCTGCAGAGATGGAGCACAAAAGCAGCAGTTTGAAAAATACCTAGAGTATATAGGAGAGATATTTGTTTAATAATCCCAGAGTCTGTGGTGGAGGGGCAGGGATAACTAGAAGACTTGTCGAGGAACAAAGGAGTTGGAGGGTGTCATTTCCCTCCCCTGCCACCCATCATAAACACACAGAAAGCTGCAGTAACAGGCTCAGCACCAACATTCACTAACTTGCTAACAGTGCATGCTGCCCATGTGTTCTCCTGTGGATATGCCCCCATCCAGCCAGGATTCTGCTCCAGTTTTCCTCCCACAACAGAACCACATAAACTGCCCGACATGCTTCTACTGATGTACCACCTCCAATCCTGCCTGCCTGGATCCTGGCAATTATAGGTCTCATTCTGTTAGTGAAGAACTTTCTGGTACCATGTGACCCTCTCTTGCATTTTGCCACAGTTTGTTGCCACTGCATCTCTGGCAAATGCCTGTTATGACTCAACTCAAGGCAAAGGCAGCCCCAGGCTGGCCCACTAACAACAGAGAGACAAAACCTGCTCATAATAGGCAAAGAGAGACACTGGAGATGACTAGACTGAAGGCAAAAGTGGCTCAGCCACAAAGCAAGGCACAAATAACACACATAGGAGACACCCATGAAGCTCCAGATTCTGATAAAAAAGGGCATTGCACTACAGGGTACTAAAAGAACTCTTCTTCATAAAACCACTAGTATCAAGAGCAGAAGATACAGCTAATTTTCCTAACACAGAGAAACAGACATAAAGATTTAGACAACATGAGAAGACAAAGGACTACATCTCAAATGAAAGAATAGGACAAAATCACAGCAAGAGACCTAAGTGAAACAGATAATTAATATGCTTGATAGAGAATTTAAAGTATGAAGATATAGGACTTGAGAAAAGAGTGGAGAACCTCAGTGAGATCCTTAACAAAGTGAAAGAAAACATAAAAAGAACAAATCAGAGATGAAGAAATCAATAACTAAAAATTAAAAGTACATCAGATGGAATAAGTGGTAGACTAGAAGAAGCATAAGAATGAATCAGCAATCTGAAGGACAGAGTAATGGAAAGCAATGAAGCTGAACAGGAGGAAAAAAGATTAAAATACAGCTAGGGAATTCAGCAACATCATAAGTAAAATAACATTCACATTATAGAGCTCCCAGAAGAAGAGAGAAAGAAAAGAGGACATAAAATTTATTTGAAAAAAATAATAGTGGAAAAATTTTCCAAATCTGGAGAAGGAAGCAGATATCCAGATCCAGGAGGCACATAGATCCCCCAATAAAATCAACCCAAGGAGATCCACACCAAGTACATAGTAACTGAAATAGCAAAGGTATTGATAAGGAAAGAATTTTTAAAACACCAAGAAAAAAAGACAAGTTACATGTAAGGGAAACCCCATAAGTCTATCAGTTGATTTTCAACCAAAATTTTGCACACCAGAGGGAGTGGCATGATAGATTCAAAGAACAGAAAGGAAAAAAAAAAAAAAGCTGCCTAGAATACATAACCCAGCCAGGCTATGTCATTGAAATCAAAGGAGAGATAATGAGTTTCACAGACAAGCAAAACATAAAGGAATTCATGACTACTTAACAAGCTCTATAGGAAATTTTCAAAAGGATTCTTTGAGTGGGAAAAAAGATGTTAAGTAGAGGAGTATGAAACTGAAAGTAAAAGCAGCAAAAATATGTATATCTATAAAAATCAGTCAAGTTATTCACAAAATAAAAGGACATAAAGTATGACCCCATATACCTAAACTGTGGGGAGGAGAGGAATAAAGATTAACTTCAAACTTAAACAATCATCAACTTAATATAGACTGCTATAAGCATAAGATGTTATATACAAACCAAATTGTAACTACAAATCAAAAACCAGTAATAGATACACAAAAAATAAAGAGAAAGGAATAAAGAAAGCCAACAAACCATGAGAGAAGAGAGCAAGAAAAGAAAGGAACAGAGAAGAACTACAAAAACAATCACAAAATGAATAACAAAATGGCAATAAGTACATACCTATCAATAATTATTTTGAATGTAAATGGACTAAATATTCCAATCAAAAGACATAGGGTGAAAGAATTAACAAATGCTGCCTACAAGAGACTCATATCAGACTAAAGACACATGCTGATTAAAAGTGAGGGGATTGAAAAACATTTATCATGCAAATGCAAGTGAAAAGGAAGCTGGGGTGGCAATAGTTGTATCAGACAGAATAGACTTTAAAACAAAGATGGTGACCTTGACAGCCCATGGAGGGGAGGAGCCCACTGAGTTTCCCTTTGAATGAGGAAGTTTACACCAAAGCTTCATTCCTGGAAAAGCAGGACAAGATGGCAGTTGCTGGCAGACATTCACATGGACAAGTCCTATCACCATAATTGACATCAAGGCCCTCTATGGATCTTGGGGAAATGGCAGGGTAGGAAGACCCTGAGCTCACCCTATCCCACTTTTTCAACTGGATATCTTTCACATCCAAGTCAATAAACTGGAAAAGGATCTGAAGACAGAACAAACTCCACAACTAAATATAGAGAGAAAACTGCATCTGAAAGCTTAGGAAGATCAGAAAGACTCAAGAAGGCTGCCCATAGGAAGGAGGGAGCTATGTGTGGTGAGGGCAGAGAAATAGTCCTTCATACCATGGAGCTCACAAGGGGAAGACTAATCTTCATAACATTTGTCTTTAAAAACCAGAGGAGTTTAATTCCGTGAGTTTGTAAAACCAGTAGGGTTTGGAACCTGAAGGTCTGGAGGTCAACTGACTCAGCACTGGGTGAGTCAGAAGGGCTAGTGATAGCTGTTCCCCACTCTTGAAGAAATAGCAGCCTGCTTGAAAGGCAACATAAAAACAGCAGTTTACACAGCACTGGGGGCAAACAGGAAGCATATCTGTTTCTTCCATTTTCTGAATGTGTTGAGGGACTTCTCAGAAAATGAGGGAGCTGGCAGGTGCCAAATTCCTCCCTAACCCCTGAGCACAAGCAGAGACACTTGCAAGAAGCAGGGCTGCCCCGATACATGCTACTTACCCTGCTAGCAGGACACCATGCCCAAGAAATCTCCTGAGAACTCACACACTCCAAGTCTGTTGGCTTTGACCCTGGAGTGAAAGCACATGGGCAAACTGCCCAACTGGCCTGGTGCACAGTAGCGACAGTGCTCAGTCCACATCATCTACACCACACCCAGCATATTGCCCCCAGTCCCCTTCATGTGCCTCACCCAGCCTTTCACCCTGCTGTCACACTCTGCCCAGCTGTGTACCCCCAGCCATCTTTGCACCCCAGGGTGCCCTAGCACACAGCCCCTAGCCACTGTAGTATGTCAGGGGATCTGGCATAGGACTAGTGTCCCAGTATAAATTTTGCTAACGCCACCACCCTTCTCCCAAGTTCCCCTTCAGACATGCTACCCCACAGCTGGCCTACGTGGGTCCCACTAATACCACAGAAAGCAAGTACAGCCCTCAGTAGAGAGTCAATGCTGATGCCTGTACAGAAAGGAAATGCAACTCAGACACAACAACAGGGAATAGGGATATTCTCTTATAGTTTCAGTTTTGGTAAACTGGGGACACTGCACTACTGGGCACTCTAGGACCTCTTCTTCATAAAATCAATACTTTCAAAAGAAGAGCTTGAGAGAAGAGTGTCACACAGCTGACACTCTTAACATAGAGAAATAGATACATAAAGACAGACAAAATGAGGAGACAGAGAAATTTGTCCCACATGAAAGAACAGGACAAGGCCACAGCAGAGATCTAAGTGAAACAGATATAAGTAACGTGTGTGATAAAGAAGTTAAACCAATGATCATAAGATTACTCACTGGACTTGAGAAAATAATGGAAGACATAGGAACCTTAACACACTAATAAGGAATAACATAGTAAAGACAGAAAAACACAATAAATGAAATGAGAAACACACTTGATGGAATAAACATCAGGTTGGAAGAATCAGAGGGACAAATTAGTGACCTAGAGACAGAGTAATGGAAAGTAATAAAGTTGAGTAAACAGAGAGAAAAGAATTATGTAATGCAAGAATAGACTTAGGGAATTCAGTAATTCCATCCAAATGTGATAGCATTCATATTGTAGAATACCCAGAAGAAGAGAGAGAAAGGAGGCAGAAAATTTATTTGAAGAAATAATAGCTGAAAATTTCCCTAATCTTGGGGAAAAAACAGATACCCAGAACCAGAAGGCACAGAGAGCCCCTAACAGAATCAACAAAAACAGACCTACACCAAGATATTTTTTTAAGGTTTATTTATTTATTTTGAAAGGGGTAGGCAGAGAGAGAGGGAAACACAGAATCTGAGACAGTTTCCAGACTCTGAGCTGTCAGCAGAGCAGGATGTGGGTCTCAAAGCAATGAACCGTCACATCATGACTTGAGCTGAAGTCAGGCATTTAACCGACTGAGCCACCCACGCACAGCCACACCAAGATATATTGTAATTAAATTTGCAATATATAGTGATAAAGAAAAAAATCTTAAAAGCAGACACAAAGACTACAAGACACAAGTAGTTCCTAACTTACAAGGGAAGACCCATATGGCTAACTGAAGATTTCTCAACAGAAACTTTGCAAGCCAAGAGTGGCATATTCAACATTATGGATGGGAAAAATCTGCAGTCAAGAATACCCTATCCAGTAAAGATGTTATCCACAATAGAAGGAGAGACAGAGTTTCTTAGGCAAACAAAAACTAAAGGAGTTCATAACCACTAAACCAGCCCTGCAAGCAATATTAAAAGGGGAGTCTTTGAGTGGAAAGGAAAGACCAAAACTCACAAAGAATGGATAAGAGAAAATATCGGTAGTAAAACAAGTAACAAAATGGCACTAAATATATATCTATCAATAATTACTATGAATGTAAATGGACTAAACCCTCCAATCAAAAGACATAGGGTGCCAGAATGAATGAAAAAACAAGAACCATGTATATGCTGCCTAGAAGATATTCCTTTTAGGCTTAGAGACACCTTCAGTATGAAACTGAGGGAATGGGGAAACATTTATCATGCAACTGGGTGTCCAAAGAAAGCCAGAGTAGCAATACTTTTATTAGACAAACTAAACTCTAAAACAAAGAAAATTGTAATAAGAGACACAAAAGGGCACTATTATATGGGGCGCCTGGGTGGCTCAGTCGGTTAAGCGGCCGACTTCAGCTCAGGTCACGATCTCGCAGTCCGTGAGTTCGAGCCCCGCGTCGGGCTCTGGGCTGGTGGCTCACAGCCTGGAGCCTGCTTCCAATTCTGTGTCTCCCTCTCTCTCTGCCCCTCCCCCGTTCATGCTCTGTCTCTGTCTCAAAAATAAATAAAACGTTAAAAAAATTAAAAAAAAAAGGGCACTATTATAATAAAGAGAATAATCCAATAAGAAGATCTAACAATTGTAAATATTTATGCTCCAAACAAGTGGCACCCAAATACATAATACAATAAAAAACATAAAGGAACTAATTGATAATAATATAACAATAGTAGGGGAATTTAACACCTCACTTACATCAATGAACACATCATCTAAGTAGCATATAAACAAGAAAACAATGGCTTAGAATGGCACACTAAACCAGATGAACTTAAGATATACTCAGAATATTTTACCCTAAAACAAAAGAATACACATTCTTTTTGAGTGTACACAGGACATTCTCCAAAATAGATCACATATTAGGCCACAAAACAAGCCTCAACAAATTCAAAAAGACTGCAGTCAATACCATGCATCTTTTCTGAATACAATGGTATGAAACTGGAAATCAGCCACAAGAACAAATTTAGAGAGAACACAAATACAAGAAGGATAAACAACATGCTATTAAACAATGAATGGGTCAGCCAAGAAATTATAGAAGAAATCCAACAAAAATAAAAACACAGCCCAAAATCTTTAAGATGCAGCAAAAGCAGTTCTAAGAGGAAAGTATATACCAGTACAGGCCTATATCAAGAAATAAGAAAAGTCTCGAAGACACAACCTAACATTACACCTAAAGGAGCTATAAAAAGAACAACAAATGAAAACTAAATCCAGCAGAAGTGGGGAAATAATAAAGATTAGAGCAAAAATAAATGATATAAAAACTCAAGAAACAATTTTACAAGTCAAAGAAGCCAAGAGCTTGTTCTTTGAAAAAAATCAATTAAAATTGATAAACGTCTAGCCAGATTTATCAGAAAGAAAAGAGAAAGGACCCAAATACATAAAATCACAAATGAGAGAGGAGAAATAACAACCCCCACCATAGAAATACAAATAATTTTAAGAGACTATTATGAAAAACTATGTGCTGACAAATTCAACATAAAATCACAACATAAAATCACAAATGGGAGAGGAGAAATAACAACCCCACCACAGAAATACAAATAATTTTAAGAGACTATTATGAAAAACTATGTGCCAACAAATTTGAAAAATGGAAGAAATGCTAAAAAAACATGTAAATTACCAAACCTGAAATAGGAAGAAATAGAAAACTTGGAAGAGACCGATAACTAGCAAAGAAATTAAATTAGTAATCAAAAAACTCCCAACAAAATCCAGAGCCATATGACTTCACAGGGATATTCTACCAAAGATTTATTTTTATTTTTCTCTGACAGAGAGAGACAGAGACAGAGCATGAGCAGGAGAGGGGAAGAGAGAGAGGGAGACACAGAATCTGAAGCAGGCTCCAGGCTCTGAGCTGTCAGCACAGAGCCCAACGTGGGTCTCAAACTCACAGACCGCGAGATCATGACCTGAGTTGAAGTCAGTCCCTCAACCGACTAAGCCACCCAGGCGCCCCGAAATTCTGCCAAACATTTAAAGATGTTAATACCTATTCTTCTCAAACCATAGAAGAAAAAGGAGGAAAAAAAATAGAAAAAATAGAAACGGAAGGTAAACCTCCAAATTCATTCTACAAAGCCAGTATTACCCTGATACCAAAACAAAATAAAGACTCCACTATAAAAGAGAACTGCAGGACAATATCCTTGATGAATATGGATGAAAAAATTCTGAGTAAAATAATTAGAAAACTGATACATTAAAAAATTCATTCACCATGACCACATGGAATTTATTTCTGCTTTGCGATGGTGATTAGTCACAAATCAATTAACATGATACATAATATTAATAAAGGAAAGGATAAGAGCCATATGATCATGTCAATAGAAGCATAAAAAGCCTTTGAAAAAGTGCAACATCCATTAATAGTGAAAAATCTCATCAAAGTGGGCTTAGAGGGAACACATCACAATATGGTAAGGCCATACCTGAAAAACTCACAGTCAAAATCATCCTAAATGGGGGGAAACTGAGAGCTTTTCCTCTATGGTCAGGAAAAAGATGGGGATGTCCACTCTTACCACTGTTATTTAACATAGTACTGGAAGTCCTAGCCACAGCTATCACACAACAAATAGAAATAAAAAATAGAACACAACAAATAGAAATAAAAGGCATCCAAATCAACAAGGAAGAATAAGACTTCACTATTTGCAGGTAACTTTATACACATATATAGAACCCAGAAGATGTCACCCCAAAACTGCTACAACTGATAAATAAATTCAGTAAAGTCACAGGATACAAATCAACACACAAAAGTCTGTTTCATTTATATAATGAACAATGAAATGACAGAAAGAGAAATTAAGGAATCAATCTCATTTACAGTTGCATCAAAAAGAGTAAGATACCTAGGAATAAACCTAACCAAATAGGTGAAAGTCTTGTACTCTGAAACTATAAAACACTGCTGAAAGAAATTGAAGATGACACAAAGCAATAGAAAGATATTCCATGTTCATGGACTGGAAGAACCAATGTTGTTAAAATGTCCATACTACCCAAAGCAATCTACAGATTGATTGCAATCCCTATCAAAATATCAATAGCATTTCTCACAGAACTAGAACAAACAATCCTAAAATTTGTATGGAACCATAAAAGATCCTGACTAGAGAAAGCAACCTTAAAAAGGAAAACAAAGCTAGAGTATCATAATCCAGACATCAAGTCATATTACAAAGCTGTGCTGATCAAAACAGTATGGTACTGGCACAAAGATAGACAGAGATCAATGGAACAGAGCAGAAAACCCAGAAATGAACCCACACTATGTGGTCAATTAATCTTTGACAGTGCAGGAAAGAATATCCAACAGGAAAAACACAGTCTGTTCAACAAAAGGTGTTGGGAAAACTGGACAGGATCATGCAAAAGAATGAAACTAGACCACTTTCTTACACCATACATAAAAACCAATTCAAAATGGAATAAAGAACTAAATGTGAAACCTGAAAACTATAAAAATCCTAGAGAAGAGCACAGGCAGTAAACTTTTTGACATAGACCATTGCAACTTCTTTCTAGATAATGTCTCTAGACACAAGGGAAACAAAGGCAAAAATAAAGTATTGTGACTACATTAAAATAAAAAGCTTCTGCACAGTGAAGGTAGCAATCAACAAAACTAAAAGGCAGCCTGTGGAATGGGAGAAGACAGTTGCAAATGATGTATATGATAAAAGTTTAGTATCCAATATATGTAAAGAAGTTATATAACTCAACACACAAAAAAAGAATAATTCAATTAAAAAATGAGCAGAAGACTTGAACAGACATTGTTTTCCAAAGAAGACGTACAGATGGCCAAGAGACACATGGGAAGATACTGGAAGATCACTCATCATCAGGGAAATGCAAATCAACTCCAATGAGATATCATCTCACACTTGTCAGAATGGCTAAAATTAACAACACAAGAAACAACAGGTGTTGGTGAAGATGTTGAGAAAGAGGAGCCCTCTTGTACTATTGTTGGAAATGCAAACTGGTGTCTTCACTCTGGAAAACAATCTGGAGTTTCCTCATAAAGTTAAAAATAGAACTACCCTATGATCCAGTAATTGCACTACATGGCATTTGCCCCAAAGTTATCAAAATACTAATTCAAAGGGATACATGGACCCTGATGTTTATAGCAGCATTGTCGACAATAGCCAAGCTATGGAAACAGCCCAAGCGTCCATGGACTGAGAATGAATGTATAAAGATGTGAAAATTACTCAGCCATAAAAAAGAATGAAATCTTGCCATTTGCATTGATGTGGATGATGTTAGAAAGTATTATGCAAAGCAAAATAAGTCAGTCATAGAAAAACAATCCCCATATGATTGATTTCACTCATATGTGAAATTTAAGAAACAAGCAAAGGAGAAGAAAAATAGAGGCAAACCAAGAAACAGAGTCTTAACTATCACATGATTTCACTCATACGTGGGATTTGAGAAACTCAACAGATGAACATAGGGAAAGGGGAGGAAAAATAAAATTAACACAGAGAGGAAGGCAAGCCATAAGAGACTCTTAAGTACCAAGAACAAACCAAAGGTTGCTGGAGGGGAGGTGGATAGGGGGATGAGTTAAATGGGTGATGGGCACTAAGGAGAGCACTTTTCGGTATGAGCGCTGGGTGTCATATGTAAGAGATAAATCACTGGGTTCGACTCCTGAAGCCAAGGGTACACTGTATGTTAGCTAACTTGAATTTAAATTAAAAAAAATAAAGAAAGAAAATAAGATATTTGTGGGAGAAAAAAGGAAAATAAAGTGATGGTTACCAGAGAGGAGGGGAGTGGGGTGACCAATGAAATAGGTGATGAGGATTAAGGAGTGCATTCATTGTGATGAGCACCAGGTGTTATATGGAAATGTTCAATCAATATATCACACACCTGAAATTAATATCACACTGTATGTTAACTAACTGGAATTTAAATAAAAACTTTAGGGGCGCTGGGGTAGCTCAGTTGGTTGAGCATCCGGCTTCGGCTCAGGTCATGATCTCACAGTCCGTGAATTCGAGGCCCCACGTCGGGCTCTGTGCTGACAGCTCAGAGCCTGGAGCCTACTTTGGATTCTGTGTCTCCCTCTCTCTGACCCTCCCCCATGCATGTTCTGTCTCTCTCTGTCTCAAAAATAAATAAGCAAGCATTAAAAAAAATAAAAAAAAATAAACTTTAAAAAAATAAGACAAGAGACAAAGCAGGACATAAAGGTAATGATCCAACAAGAAAAAATAACAATTGTAAATTTTTAGGCACCAACATTGGAGCACCCAAATATATAAAACAATAACAAACAGAAAGGAAGTAATTGAAAGTGATATAATAATAATAGGTGACTTTAACACCCTACTTACATCAATGTAGAACATCCAAGCAGAAATTAGGAAACCATGGCTTTGAATGACACAGTGATCAGATGTATTTAACAGATATATTCAGAATTGAATCTCTTTTCCTTCCTTCAATAGGGGGCGTAAGTGGCTCAGACCATTAAGTGTCCGACTCAATTTTGGATCTCACAGTTTGTGGTCAAGATCTCAAGGTTTGTGGGTTCAAGCCCCTCATTGGTGTCTGCACTGACAGCATTGAGCCTGCTTGGGATTCTCTCTCCATCTCTCTCTCTGCCCTCCGACTCATGCTCTCCCCCTCTCCAAGTAAATAAATTAAAAATAATAATAAAAATAAAAAAATAAAGATTAAAATAAAAAAATTTGATATACAAATTACAAGAATTAGTAAGAGAATATGTAATTTGTTAGATATACAATCAAGAATCAGAAAGCACTGGCAAAAAATAAAAAAACACTGACAAAAAATTAAAAAAATGTTTAAATATATCATTTATAGATGTGGAGAAACAGAAACCCTCTTGCACTTTTGGTGGGAATGCAAACTGGTGCAGCTGCTCTGGAAAACAGTGTGGAGTTTCCTCAAAAAATTAAAACTAGATCTACGCTATGACCCAGCAATAACACTGCTAGGAATTTACTCAAGGGATACAGGAATGCTGATGCATAGGGGCACTTGTACCCCAATGTTTATAGCAGCGCTTTCAACAATAGCCAAATTATGGAAAGAGCCTAAATGTCCATCAACTGACGAATGCATAAAGAAAGTGTGGTTTATATACACAATGGAATACTACATGGCAATGAGAAAGAATGAAATATGGCCTTTTGTAGCAACACGGATGGAACTGGAGAGTGTTATGCTAAGCGGAATAAGTCATACAGAGAAAGACAGATACCATATGTTTTCACTCTTATGTGGATCCTGAGAAACTTAACAGAAGACTATGGGGGAGGGGAAGGGGGAAAAAAAGAGGTTAGAGAGGTAGGGAGCCAAAGCATAAGAGACTCTTAAAAACTGAGAACAAACTGAAGGTTGATGGGGGGTGGGAGGGAGGGGAGGGTGGGTGATGGGTATTGAGGAGGGCACCTGCTGGGATGAGCACTGGGTGTTGTATGGAAACCGATTTGACAATAAATTTCATATTTAAAAAACATAAATATGACTTACCATGGCAATATATATGTAGATATATAAATTACCTAAGGAATATTTGACTAAAAATATTTAACATCTTACATCTAAAATGATAGCATTTTACTGTAGTACACCAAAAAAGACTAAATGCGTGGAAAATATATCATAATTATAAATAAGTTGATTCATAACAATTCAAGTTCTCTCCATAGTGATTAATGCCATTGCAATCTTGTAGATTCTTGTAAAACTGTTAAGTTCATTTTAAAATATACATAGAAATGCAATGACAAGAATAATAAGATATTTTGGAGAAAAAGAAAAGTGAGCAAAGGACGGTCTTGGTCTAGAAGCTGTAAAACATTATTTAAAAAGTATAATTCAAGCACTTTGGCATTGATGCATAGACAGCTACATTGGTCAAAATAGAGGAGGGGTTGACAAACTCCAGCCCGTGTGCAAATTCTGGTCTGTTGTCAGTTTATGTAAGTAAATATTTTTTTTAACACAGCCATACTCACTCATTTACATATTGTCTATGGCTGCTTTAATGCTAAACGGCAGATTTGAATCGCTGCAAAAGGGATTATAGGGTTTCAAAGCCTATAATGTCTGCTATCTACCCCTTTAACAGAAAAATTCTGCCTACTCCTAGGGAATCTAGAAACAGACCTATTTACATATATGAAAACATGATGTATGATAAGGGAGATAGATGGTGCTGCAGGTAGGTGGGGGAAAATAGACTTTTCAATGAATAATTCTCAGACCTTTCATTTTATAGGCCATAGGTCATTCCAGTACCATCATCACTATCTTCTTAACCTGCTTCATATCACACTCTATTTATTGTCTGCCCCACCCCTCACTGGAATACTAGTTTTATAAAGACAGAGATGTTGTTTCACAAATTGCTATATCTACAGCTCCTAGAATAATTTTGACACATAGTAGGTACCCAGTTAATTTTTGTAAATGAATAAAGGCACAAATGAGATACCACATAGTAAACATAAGAAGGACAAAAAGTAAGATGTAAGAATATCAAGCATTGCAAAGATATTATATAAAGGAAGTTCTTATATAATGATGGTGGAAGTATAAATTGGTGTGAGAATTTTAATATGGGTCATCTACAACACATTAAACCAAATTCCAAGTGGTTAAAGACCTAAATTAAAGATCTACAATTTTTAATAAAAGAATATCTTCTTTATTCGCAGCCTGGGGCGCCTGGGTAGCTCAGTCAGTGACTCATGATTTCAGCTCAGTCATGATCCCAGGATTGTGGGGTAGAGTCCCAAATCGGGCTCCACACTGAGCATGGAGCCTGCTTAAGATTTTTTTCTCTCTCCCTCTTCCCCTCTCCCTTACTGTCTCTCTCTCTCTCTCTCTCTCTTTCTCTCTCTCAAAAATTAAAAAAAAGAAGAATATCTTCGTGAAGCCAGAATAAGAAAGAATTCCAACAATGCCTAAAATTCATAAAGCTTTATAAAGGGAAAGATTTTGTTGAAAATTTTTATTATATTCAAATTACTAATCAGGAAAATGACAGTGAGTCTGCACATGCTATGCTTGCAACATAGAATTATCTTCTCTCAGATTATCTGGATGGCTAAATCCTATACCATATCAAGTTCCCTCTGAAGCAAACCCTGAGACATAAATTTCACAGCAAGCGGTTTATTTGGGAAGTGGCATAAGAACAAGTAGATTAATTTTTTGAACAAGAAAGTGAGCAGATTGTTGGTATTGGCAACTGGGACTCAAGCCCTCCAGGGTCCTCTGAGAAGCTATGTGGGGCAAAGAAGCTGGCACATTGGACCCTACTCTCATCCATCATTACCTTAAGGTTAGTCCTCAGATTATTATCTACCTAACACTTCTGGTATGACCCGCATGCAGACCAAGCACAGGCCTGCAGCCACGGAACACCCCCAGGCAGAGCCCCATCTGTTGCAGGATCAAGCCATCAACTGCACAGAAGTGGCAAGTGCTTGAGGGGACATGGAGACCTGGACTTCTGTACAAACATTAGCTCATCAGAGTGACTTTGTCTGATCACCCGCATGAAGTATTATCCCAGTTCCATAGTCACTGTTTTCTTAACTTGCTTCATATTATACATCTCTCTATTTATTTGTTCCTCACCTGTCTTTCCTCCTTACTAGAATGCGAGTTTCATAAAGACAGAAGTGTTGTTTAATAGGCTTCTCTATCTCCACCACCTAGAATGATTTTGGTGTTCACATAGTAGGTATTCAGTTAATTTCTGTAAAATAAATAAATGCACAAATGCAATGCCACTTCATAAACATTAAGGGTGACAAAAAGTACAATCTGACGATATCAAGCGTGGCAAAGAGATTATATGAAGGAAATTCTTAAATGATGTTAGTGGAAGTATGAATTGGTGTAAGGATTTTGAAGACCAGTTTGGTATCAACAAGCACAAAGGGAAATACACTTACTCTAAGACCCGGCAACACAATGGTATAGCAAAAATCTCACTCCTGGTTTATAGTTTCTGCCAATGTGTAGGAGACATATAAAAGAATGTTTATAAGAGAAACATCATGAGCATATTATTTGTTGGAAGTCCTTTTATAAGTACCAAGCATTCTTGATAGTGCCTTAAATTTATAAATTTTTCTTTCTCCTTCTACCTAATGGATATAAATATTATGAGAAGAGCAACTTAGATTTGTAAATCACTTTAGAATTTACAAGGCATTATTTCACTTCATGTCCGTGACAATCCAGTGGCATCAATGGTGCTAAGGAAAGACTAGTAGAAAAGACATAATTCATATTATCAAGGAGACTTACTCTACTTAGGTGAATAATCTATAGACAATATTAGGATTTCATTTTATAGATAAGAAAATGCAATCGCAGAAGTATTAGTTGCCTTCTCCAATGATAGGAAAGTAGTTGGTATAGTCAAATTTTAAATATATTTTCACACTAAATCCATGCTTTCTCGTTATGGTAAACTAGCTATATTTTTAGTAACAACAAAATAAATATCTCAGAGAAATTAAAAATTAAATGCAATGAATTTTTAAAACGCTTGTGGTTTCTTATATAAAACTAAAGTCAAATCAGAAAAAAAAAAAAAAAACCTCTTTCTATCCTTATGAAAAGTCTTAGAGAGGTTCATGTAAGATACAGAATTAGAAATCTGAGTTTTCCACTTATGAAACTGCAAAGACATATAAGCATATTCCACACTCCAACATATATTTTGTTTTCACTGGCAATATTTACACAATATAACATTGTTTTTCCTTTTAAGTGGTTATGTTTGGGGGGCGCCTGGGTGGCGCAGTCGGTTGAGCGTCCGACTTCAGCCAGGTCACGATCTCGCGGTCCGTGAGTTCGAGCCCCGCCTCGGGCTCTGGGCTGATGGCTCAGAGCCTGGAGCCTGTTTCCGATTCTGTGTCTCCCTCTCTCTCTGCCCCAACCCCGTTCATGCTCTGTCTCTCTCTGTCCCAAAAATAAATAAACATTGAAAAAAAAAATTTTTAAGTGGTTATGTTTGAAATTACCGATTTTTTTAAAGCTTAAAGTTAAAAAATACACTATTAAAGAAAACAGTGAAATCATTGCTATTTTTGCTTGTTTTTAATCCCTTTGTTTAATTCTAAATGTGAAAGTGTTATTTTGTTGTAAAGGCTATTAAAGGATTAGAGAATGGAGTTGAAATCCAAAGATCTTGTGCAAGCCAGACTCTAAAATTTCAATTATGTCTTTCTGAAAGTGCTGGATAAGGACTCTGCTACAATAGTTAGTCCAAGATATTACAGCTGGAAAAATTGTCTTGCATTTAATGCCACATAATGGAGTTGCTTTATTAGGACTCTTCAAGAAGGATCACTTGGTATTTCTAGAAGGTTTTGAGCCCTGTGGTCCTCTAAATGTGAAACTCATTGTGGTAGAGAAGCAAGAGTACAAAGAAAGTAGAGGAAGTAAAAAATCAGAAAAAAAAAAAAAAGAAAAAGAAAAAGAAAAAGAAACCTTTCTTTGGCCATTAAAAACAACAACAACAACAACAACAACAACAACAACAACAACTTCGATTCAGTTCCAAAATTTTCCATAACTAGTTCTGTGGTTGTGGACAAGTTTTCTAAAATGGGCCGAATTCTGTTTGCTCATTTGTAAATCAAAACTCCTACCTTATCTATGAAAAAAGTTTACTATTAGGATTGGAAGAGCTAATATATATGACTGCATTTTTAGTTTATACAAAGTTTTCATTGAAAATACTATTATAATAATATGAAAAAGGCTTAACTCACATAACTTCTTGTAAGTTTTAAATAAGTTAATGTGTGTGAAAATTCTGTCATTCATTCTTGAACAAATATTCATTCTATCTATAAGTACAACTGAGTACATGTAGTCCTGCAGGTCTCATGTTAGATACTGAAAATATATTAAACAGGAAAGTACAGTTTCTTTAACTCAAAATTCTAGCATGTGAGAGACAAACAAGCAAATTATAATAAAAACATTCTGCTAAATGCAGTGGTGGCTTTAGAAGCACTTACAACCGGAAGACCTTACATATGAGGTGATATTTGAGGGGTGCCTGGGTGGCTCAGTCGGTTAAGCGTCTGATTTCAGCTCAGGTCATGATCTCACAGTTTGTGAGTTCAAGCCCCACGTCAGGCTCTGTGCTGACAGCTCAGAGCCTGGAGCCAGCTTCAGATTCTGTGTCTTCTTCTCGCTCTTCCCCTCCCCTGCTTGTGCTCTGCCTTTCTCTCTCAAAAATTAATACACATTAAATTTTTTTTTTAAAAGAGGTTATATTTGAACTGGATCTCAAAGGAAGAGGAAGTTTATGCAGGCATAAATACAGAAAGTCCAATTCAGTTTCAGAAAACAATATATGCAGAAAAGCATGTGGCAAGAGAAATGTGCTATCTTCTGAAGAAACCACATGAAGTTTAGTGGAGCAAAAGAAAAATAAGCAGAAACCAGTTTGTGAATCACCTTGCATGTCAGAGAAAGAATTTAGAACTTTATCTTGAAATGATGGGTGGTTAATGAACAATTCTAAGGAATGAAATGAAAATCAAGTTTGTATTTTTGGTAATGGCACTCTATATACACCATAGAAAGAATCCGCTATGTAGGAAAACACCTGGAGTTTAAAAACCAGTTAAAAGACTATTGCAATAAACTAAGTAAAACATAATGAAGATCTCAACCGAAATATTAGCATTGAGAGTAAAAAGAAGGGGTAAGAATATAGAAAAATCTGGAAGGAGTATCAATAGGGACTAATTGGAGAAAAGGAAAGAGTCAAGGGTGGTGTAAAACCAACAATAAAGCACCTGAGTGACTCAGTCTTTTGAGCATCCAACTTTGACTCATGTCATGATAGCACAGTTTGTGGGTTTGAGCCCCATGTTGGGCTTAGTGCTGACAGCTCAAAGCCTGGAGCCTGCTTCAGATTCTGTGTCTCCCTCTCTCTGTGCCCTTCCCCTGCTTGCTCTCTCTCTCACTCTCTCTCAAAAATAAATAAACATTAAAAAAAAATTAAAAAAGGAAAACCAGCAATAAAAAAGGACAAATGGGTATGTTTGAGTTTATCTTGAAAGAATGAATCATGTTTAATTTACTGATCACTTTGGGGTGCCTGGGTGGTTCATTCGATTAAGCGTCCAACTTCCACTCAGGTCATGATCTCGCAGTTTGTGATTTTGAGCCCCGCGTCGCGTCGGGCTTTGTGCTGACAGCTCAGAGCCTGGAGCTTGCTTCGGATTGTGTGTCTCCCCCTCTCTCTGCCCCTCCCATGCTCATGCTCTGTCTGTCTCTGTCTCTCAATAATAAATAAATGTTAATTTTTTTTTAATGTTTAATTTACTGATCTAAAACCTAGATACCTCTCTATATATGTATACATGCATGTGAAAATATAATTTTTATATATATGAATATTACTATATATATTACTATGTGTTTTACTATATATATATATATATATATATATATATATATTACTATGCATTTTGGTCCAATGATAACTTCTACTTCCTTTTCATTGTAGATTATTTTATTCAGAATTATGAAAATTTTTCTATCCTGATTCTGTTAGATCTGATGTTGCACTAAAAACTAGCTGTTGCTTCTATTGTTCTATTCTACTTCTTGACCTTTTTATCCTGTCCTATGACCTCTAAAGATTTACTTACTAGAAATTTTTAAATATTATTACATATACCTAAATAAAGTTTAAAATAAAGATGTTCTTCCTACAAAGAAATATTTCTGAAAAATATTAATTCTGCCACACTATTCCAAAAATGGCTTCTTTGCTACCATATAATCAGATTTGTTCTGTACCTCTGACATATAGCCCCTCTTTGGAAGGGTTTTTATTCTGCACCATGAGTCTTGGAAGAAAAAGAAGAATTTGTAGTTTTAGTATGACCTTTAAAAATCTCTGCCACATCACAAACATCTTAAGCTTCATGATTTAGCCAACAATGTGATTTCAAATGCTGTCTCTAGATACAGCCTTTTGGGCTTTTGAAAGTTAACAGGTTCACACTGCAAGTCAAGGTGACAGTGTTATTAATATTATGTTATTATGATTAGTTTCTGACACAGAAGGACTTTACATAAACAACATTATTTAACATATTTAACATCATATTTTGTTAATTTTTTCAATACAGTTTAATAGCTCGATACAATGATAAAATGGCATCAGTGTCTGATAAATACACATTGGATACATTAATGAATCAATTAATATCAATATTGTGAGACAATTGGTTGTTTTTATTCAGGCAATTTGACATGTGTCCACATGATACCATATAGATATTTTTTAAATCTCAGGGGCACTTATCAGTCATAGTTCTTGCTGACAGTTAATAGATACCTACTCTAGTTGTCTCAAGTAGCGTTAACAGAATCAAGGGCGGGCTTGACAAAAAAGAAGCAACTATCACAGGTCTGGGGTGAGCCAGTGGGAAAAATATTGCATCACTCTCTATAACTCCTGTGCTGTGTGCCATTGTCATTGCTTCACACAACAACTGCCACTGGGCACCACTGAAGTACCCCAAGCTGCTATTGCCGGCTACCACAGTATTTGATTAATTTTTCCCTCTTTGTATCACTCACTCAAGTGACAAGGGGAGAGATGTGAGAGATATTTCTGTGGGAAGAATTTGGTCGATTGGCCACAGGTCACATGCCCAAACCTTCGCTTCCAGGACTTTTGCTCTCACGTTCTCTGGTGGGAGATGGGCATTGCTTCCCACCAGTATTACACACAGTACAGATTACTCCATAAATGGGAAGGAGAGAGTATGTTACGATGTAAGAACACAGTATGTCAGGGAGACAATAGTTATAGGGTTCCCTCTGTGTGTGTGGTGTCTATGTGTGTGTGCAGAGCACAGGGAGAGTTGTAGGACATTAACAAGGCTGCACAATACCATTAAAGCTATTACTTTTACAACATCACTTATCACAGTGAGTCACAGTGTCTGTTTCCTCAAATGAGTTCCTTCAGGTCAAGGAAGATAAATGGACTCTTTAAAGAGTGATATTAATTATATTAACAATAAAATAAGTTGCTTCTCCTGTACTTACTTGGTGCCATATATATATATATATGTATGTGTGTGTGTGTATATATATATATATATGTGTATATATATATATTTATAAATATATTTTATATAAGAATTTTATGTAAGAATTCACATATGCATGATTTTAAGATGTTCTTTTGGCATTTCCCATCTAATTATTTTTTAAGATCATATCATGGTGGCCCCTAGTCAAAGGGGGCTTATGAAAATAAAACAATAATTGTTTTTTTGTTGATTCCAAATACTCCCTATCCCAAAATGTGTTTGGGTCATAAACTTCCAACAGTCCCAAATGCCCACCGCATGCTGGAATTTTACCTAACAATCATGTGTGCCTTAACGTCTGAAACTGACAGTTTAGTCCCCTGAGTGTAATAATGGTCAGGAGACAGCTTTTAGTAGTCTTTTGTGTTGTTTTTAATAGAAATGCATTATCTTTACCTGTCTAGCAAACTTCTTTATAAATTGTTGTTTTGTATTTGTGGTCTTTATAAAAATGAACAGTAGGACTCATATCATATTTGAGAGCTCAAAGTTCAGCCAAAAATTCAATTATGTAAATTGGAAAACTAATGCCAGCAAAATGAAAGCTAACCACTCAATGTTCCTTAACTCAGGTCGGGGGTAGGGGTTGCAGGGCTGTAAATAGGGAAAGGAAAAAGCTTTGCTGTAGCATTGAGAGGAGGATAAACATTTGTTATATTCAGTCTTGCAGTAATAAGGATCATCATCTGCAGCCCCTTCCATCCTAAATATATCTGCAGCCATCATTTGAGCCATTGATCTGCCGGTGTGCTTTGTACTCTCAAGGTGGCTATGCCTCACAAAGGGCCCCGTTCTCTCATTTGTGTGAGAATAGATTTGTACTGCTGAACAAACAAAACAAGGCAGAAAACAAGCAATCAATGAACCCTGGGGGTAGGGTTTAAAAGACAGACAACTGGATGATGGCTGGGCATTGGTACATAGGCTAAAGGGTTTATTTCTATGAATGCACACTTCAGTTTGAAAAAAATATTTGGAAAACTGGCTTTAGATGGTGTTAAGAGATAGCTATATTTTTTTGTATTTTGTTCTGCTTTAATACTGGCTTTGTGGATTCTATGAGACTCAAGAGAGGCATCTCAGAAGCTGCTTTGGGGAGGGGAACATAGGAGGTTAGACTCAGAGGTCCTCATCACCTTACTTTACCATCACAGCATTTCTTTTATCTGTTGAACATGTTATCTCTCCACTTAATTGAGGGATAGTTTCCTGTGCTAAGAAACTTTTTTAAATCACCGGTCTAGTTCAAGTAAATATTTCATTTTATAGTTGGCGAGGCCAAAGAGTTTAAGGTAGTAGACCAAGGACCACAGCTGGTATTAACAGAGCTGGAACTAAAATCCTGTTCCCCTTTCCCAGCCTATGTGTTTACCACCAGGTCAAGTTACCTTTTATTCAGTTCACTAAGTGGTAGTCATTCCATCCTTGATAGTCAACCAAAGCACTCTAAGCAGACAAATTTGAGAAAGGGATTTTGAACTCTGTTATTGTTAAAGAAATAACAAGGATATTTGATATAAGACATATTTGATATTTGATATATTTGAATAATAAGGATAAAGATAACTAGAATTATTAATCTGCAAAAGACATGAAGATATGTATGAAAGTCTTCTGTTAAAATCATTTGTCAATGACTCTCAAATTTGTCTCAGTTACACTTTATGGAAATATCTAGAAAGAAAAGAATATTTCTATGTATAAAGAATAACGGCTGGGACGCCTGGCTGGCTCAGTTGGTTAAGTGTCCAACTTCGGCTCAGACCATGGTCTCACAGTTTGTGAGTTCAAGCCCCACGTCGGGCTCTGTGTTGACAGCTGAGAGCTTGGAGCCTGCTTCAGACTCTGTGTCTCCCTCTCTCTCTGCCCCTCTCCCACTTGAGTTCTCGATCTCTCTCTCTCTCTCTCTCTCTCTCTCTCTCTCTCTTTCTCTCTCTCAAAAATAAATAAATGCTAAAAAATTTTTTTAAATAATAATGGCTAAAAAGAGGAAAAGTATTATAAACAGAGGAAAGAACGTATAAAGGTAGGAAAGCATGTTAACTGCATTGATATATTTATCAATGAGGGAATAAATTAAAGTCAGTGAATGATTAAAGTAAATGTGCTCAGGTGATATTGACAGACACTTTTGAATACAAGACGTGATTCACATAAGGTACTATCTTATCATTGTAAGAATGCTGACATATGAGGAAATGATAAACACCCAGAATGCTTTTCTGTCTATAGGTTAATACCTGAGGTCTTCCTGTATAAGGAAAAGTTTAAGTGATCTTTTGCAGACAGTTATTTCCTTACTATAACCATAAGGACCATAAGCCATTTGCCAGCTGAGAGGACAGTTTATGCCACTGTCTTCACTAAATGGCATGCATATTTTACAAGCTCTTGCCTGTCTGGTTTGTCTGAATAACTGATTCACCTTTGAGTCCAGGCAACCACGCCGCTCAATTTTAGTCAATCAGGGTCCATTTTTCATCCTGTTTTCAGGTCACATTCGCTTTATTTAAGGTAGCTGTGTTGGATCAGCTAAAACGCAAAGCATTCGATGAAAGCTTTAAGCATGTGACCACAACTTCAAATAAATATGTCCAACTCAAAGCGTTAAGATAAAGTGCCACACATTCACACACGTTCAATCAGACTATAGTTCAGAAGCACTGCTTAAGGAGATAACCGTTGTCCATGGTGTCAATTAACATTTCAGGTCATTTGAATAAGGTCAAGCATAAAGAGACTGTAGCATTTTATCACAAATCTTCCATTTTATCACAGATCTTTCCATTTATTATAAGCTAAACATAGTTCAGGTTAATATTTTTAAAAAGAGGAACCTAACTTGGGACCCTTCCATTTTTCTTTCACAGTAACTATGTCAAATCTAATAACTAATAACCTAAAATGTAATTAGGGGAATGAATGGCACAAAACCACTGGCCTATGAGAATATTCTATTAATTGACTATATTGCAATTGCTTAAATTATTCCCATCTCCTTGTCCCAAGGACATATAATTGAATTGAAAACCATTGTTGTGAAATGAAAAGTTGGAAAAACAGCATAACATGGAAAATCCACATGATGCTTTTTTTGAAAAGGCAGTTAGGATCACCAGCCCTCTGACAGAACACGGGGCATCAGCGTTAGCAACAGGACTGTGACACAGCCCAAAAGTAAGAACTAACAGAGTGGAAGGCAGACCCAGAGCACAGTACTAGCAGGGAAATAATTTAAGTAGAAGCTAAGAAGAAGAACAGCATCTAGGGACAGTGATAAATTTGATATATGTCTAAAAGACAGAGATAAGAGGGGACTTTGTGGTCTTTGCACTTTGTTATTGATCTGCTTGCTGGGCTATTTAATGTGTCTGGTAATAATACATTATTTCCCCAGCTTCAGACTTAAAATGTGCTAGTAAAAATTAATAGGGTAAAGACTATTTTTCTCCTTTCTTGTGCATTTTTACTAGACTGCATTTGTCATGGGAATAGTAAGAAGTTACACACATTAAATAGCCCTCTTATGAGCTATGATGATTAGTAGTTTGAGCATCAGCAAAAGGGTGTGGATAATCCTGACAAGTTAACAAAGAGCCTTCATCCTACTCTCTTGAATTCTAAGCATCCTTTACTGCATGAATTTGTGGAGTGAACATAAGCTTTGAGTCAGGCAGACCAAGCTTAAGCAAGTTATTTAACCTCATTCAGCTCATCATAAAATGGGAATAATAAGATGTAACTCACAGAGTCATTGGGAGGATTATAATGATAGAATGCTGCGGAGAAACTGCTTAACAAGTACCCGCTGCTCACAAAATGGTAGCCATCATTATTGCCTAAAGAAGCAGACCATAAAGAATAAATATTTATAAATTAGTGGTCTAAATCCTGGTTGTGCATCAGAATCACCTGTGGAAATATTTTAAACTAGAGACGTCATCCAATAAATATTTATTCAATAGGCACAGCACGGTCCTCTCTATTTTTCAAAGAACTCCATAGGTGATCCCTATGATCAGCCAGGAGTGGTAGCCACTCTTTTAAAAGTATTGTCCATAGTCTAAGAAGAACTCAAAACTTTAAAAGTGGAGAAGACTTTAACAGTCAAAAACTCTTCTGCTTTTCTATTTGCCATCATATTGTATACATCACATAGGAAAAGGTATGTATATACATATAAATGCTAGCAGTTGCATCTCACAAAGGAGATGTTCCTAAGTGAAACATAAATATTTGAATCAACTACCAGACGCCTAAACAACTTCATCTTGGTATGACTCTGAGCATTGCTAACTCTGTTAGGAACGTGATCAAAAACACAAAAAAAACAGGAGTCTGAACTCTGGCTTGTGCTTGAACTCTGGCTTGTGCTGAACATCTGGCTTGTGCTTCTGCCTTGGATTCAAGAGTTGTAAATACAACAGGTGCAAATTCTCATGCACTCCATACACAGCACTGCTTCTCTCCAGCAGCTCTACCCTCCCTTTATGTTTCAGAGCGGCATCTGGTACCTGACAAACTTCATAACCACAACCATAGTAAAGAGAAGCCAGAATTGAAAGAAATCCAATATTAAGCTAAATGCCATCATGTCTCTCAGACTATAATGATGGAATACATCAGGAGTGAGGGAGAGTGGTAGATCAGGTATAGGAGGGCTCAGAGCAGCTGAGATCAACCATATTATTGAAACCTGAATCAATGAAAACAGTTTAGGGTAACATTTAGGTTTTTATTCTACGTATTCTTTTTCCACATGAAATGAAGGAAACATATTACTTCATTAAATATTACTCTCTTTGGATACTGTTAGGAATGTTTGGTTAAACCACTACCATAAACATATCAAAACAAACCTGTTGGAGACTTATGAATGTTCTCCATTCAGTCATTAATAATAAGAAAAATGGCAGCAATCACTTATATAATGCTTAATATTTGCTAGACATTGTTCCAAGTGTTATTCATATATTAACTCATTTAATCTTGACAACTACCGTATGAAGTAGGCCATGTTTTTATACCCCTATGTGGTGTGCCACCCAGATATCCTTTAGGAAGGAAGGACATATTTCCCCCAACTGCTAGAAGATAGCCCTCAGCAATCAGCTGTCTTTGGAGATTGCCTTCACCGAGGAATACTGCTTCACCCAAGATAATACCTCCTTCCAGAGTCAGCTCTGATCCAGTGATTAATTATGGGTATAAAGTCCTGATCCTCTTGCTGGAAGCTGGGAAAAATGCAAGGCTATCCCAGTTCCATATCTCTCCATAGATTGTCTGAAAACTTCCTTGGAAATGCATCAGAGCTTAACTTCTCTCTCTATCCAATCTTGCTTCCAATCTTTTCTATCCATATTCCCAAGAACACTTCTTAATAAATTTCCTGAACACAAATCTCTGCTCGGTGTTCGCTTCCCATGGGATATAATCTGCAACAAGCCACTTAGGTAATTTGGTCATCTTGATAACCCCTCAGAAATAGATGTATACCTGACATATGCTACTGATGCTGCTAAACTTGTCACTTAGCATTTCTCATTGTCTCCTTCCCTCTCCACTTCTCACTTGACTCTAAACAGAATGTTAAGATCGGGCTGGTTGCTGAGTGACCATCTAATTGGGCTTTTCTCTGTAAGAGAGACTGCATCTTAGAAAGCCTGGTATTCCTATGTCTAGCCTATAAATATTGCTAATGCTTAAAGTTCAAATTTCTGAGTCCAATAAATCACAGCTAGGTTAGCAGGAATACCAACAAGACTGGAAATTTATGACTAAGAAACTGTCTCTCGCTTATTAGCACAAGGAACTGGAATTTAGATTTTTGTTGTTTCACTATTTTGCTAATTTTTAGATTATAATAAGTCATTTTCATTGTTTTCCACCAATCTTCCCAATTCCATAGAGTTGTACAAATGTAATTCTGCATAATCTCTTCCTTTGCCTCCCATTATTTTCTCCTCTCAGTATATTGCTTTCTGCTGAATCTTTTTTGATAAATTTCTTCTTACTCATACACCAATCATATAGTACTGGTTGGGTCAAAATGTTATTATATTACTCCATCTCACTGGCTGTAGATGATGACTCCAGAGTGAGAATTTGATCTATAGCAGGCCAATAAGTTTTCCCCCAGCATTTTCCTGGTTGGAACTGAGTAAGAACATTACCCCAGGTCTAAGATATAGCCATCATGCACCAAATCCTTCAACTCATGGAGCATGCTGCTCTGTAATGTGACAGAATAAAGACTATGAAAATGAAAGAAAGTACCAAGGATGATAAGTACCTAATTCTAGTAGTTTCTAAGGTTCACCTATGGCTCTCTTTCCCAAAATGAGTTTATTTACTCTTCAATTCATTAACCTTCCTTATTATTTAATTAAATATTTATAATTATATTTGTATTTATAATTATATTTAATGGTGACTAATATAAAATTAAGCTATATATATATGTATATGTGTGTATACATATATATTTATATAAGGGAAGTTTGGTTTTCACATTTTTTAGAAACCTTAGAAAACATCTTATTTGTAATAAAACATTACCATCTGGTGGTATTAATTTCAAACTGCAGGCAAAAGGTCCTATAGGGTCTTATATCTAACAACCATTTCCTCTATAACTTTTTCATTCTCTCCTACGGACACTGTACAAAGAACTATTGCTGCAAAAATCTTTTATGCTGAGCCATTTATATTCTAAAAATAAAATATATAAAACTATTACATTATGACAAATGCTATAATAAAATTTGTAATATAACCTATTCATTAATTAGTTCAATTGTTATTTATTAACACCTACTCTGTATCAGATACTGTTCTAGACACTGGGAATACATCATTAAGAAAAACTAGCAAAAGCCCTGCCAACATGATGTTTATGTTCTAGTGTAAAAGAAGGTAGAAAACGAACAACAAAAAATGGTAGTATATTGTGTCATAACATAATGAGTGATTTACATAAAATTGAAGGGTATAGAGAATGTTAGAAATAAAAACATAAAAATTAAATAGAATAATCAGAGAAGGATATGCTGATATCTTTGCTGATATCTAAACAAAGACCAGAAGGACATGAGAAAGTAAACACTACAGCTGTTTGGAAAAAGGCATAGAGAAGAAAAAGTGCAGAGGCCCTAGTGAAGGAGCTTTCCTGGCATGTTTCAGGAACATTATAGAGGCCCTTTTAGCTGGGATAGAGTCAGAAAGAGAGAAAGAAAAAGAAAGTAATTCATAGAGGAAACAGGGGAGACAGAATGTATAAAGCCATTAAGGCTCCTTCAGGACTGGAGTTTAAGTGAAGTGTAAGCCATTGAGAGGTTTTGATATGATCCGTCTTATGTTTTTAAAATGACAGTTTAGGCTACTGTGATAAGAATAAAATATAAGATGTAAAAGCCCATAATCAGAAAGACCTTTAGGATAGTGATACTCAAATTGTCAGTTAACAACTAGATGAGAAATCTGTGCCAAAATATAAACGAATATACTGCTTCCTGAATTGAGAAGATCTTGCCAAGGGAAAAGGTTGACTGAATTACATTGTATCCATAATGATACTGTTAATTTATAATATGGCATAAGCTCCTCATCTCCTCATGGACCAACAGGCTATTCAATGGCTCATACTTTGAGAAACACTGCTTTACGATATTATTGCAATAACCTAAGTAAGAGATGATGGTGTCTTAGACCATGGTAGTGGTATGGGTGAAGAGAAATTACTCTTTTACATATAAATACAAGTAGATAGATAGATGTCCACATTCTCACATGATTTGCTAATGAATTAATTACAGGGTATAAAACAAAGAAAAAAGTCAAAGAGAACATGTTTCTGACTCTGAGAAACTGGAGCTGCATTTACTGAGATGGGAAATACAGGAGATGGGAAAAGTTTGGGGAAGAAATCAGGATTTCAGTTTGGGGCACATTAAGTGTAAATGTCCAAAGAGATAACAGGTAGGCAGTTAGATATAAGATGCCAGAATTGCCCTGAGGGCAAGGTCAGGTTAAGTATATACCTGCTTATATGCCATCAGCATATATATGGTATTTAAAGCCTAAAACTTAGATGATGTGTCCAAGTGAATGAGTGAGTGATATCTATTCTATATGTATAGACTAGAGCAGTGATACAAGAACTAAACTCTGGGACACTTTGAAATTGAAAGGTCTAAAACAAGGGCTGTCAAACTATGGCCACTGGGTCAAATCTAGACTATTTTTGGACAGACCACAAGCTATGAATAGTTTTTACATATTTTAGGGGTTAAAAAAAAAAAGAAGGGGTGAATATGCAACAGAGACCACACCTAACTTGCAAAATCTAATCTGTTTACTATGTGACCATTAAAGATGTAAAGTTGGCTGACCACCAGTCTAGAAGATATAAGAAAATGTGATCTGTAACATAGAAAGAAAACCAGTGTGGAAATCAAGTGAAGATAGAGTTATATGGAAAAGCCTAGACTGGAGACCTTGACAACATAGTGTCCAAGGAGTCATGTGAATCAAATCCTGACTGGGAAAAGAGGGGTTACAAAAAAAAATAAATAAGGAACATTTTCCAAAGAATTTTCTATAAATAAGATCTGAGAAATGAAGCAGTCACTGGAAGGGTAAGTGGGTTTAAGATTATATAGATAGATTAGATATAGATATATATAGATATAGATATATTAGATATATAGATATAGATGACATAGGTGTATTTAAATATACATTTTTGAAATTGGGAGAAATTGCATCTTATCTTTATTCCTATGACTACAGGATCAATGAAAGTTTTATTACTGCAGCGTTGTCAAAAGGCCAATTACTGTAAAGAGTTTCTTGAATGTGTGAGAGATAATGCAATCTAGTGACAAGTAGATGCTTTGGACAGAATCATGAGTAGTCCCGTCACAGTAACAGTAAGAAAGGGAGAATGCACTCTATGGTCAAGAAGGCTGTCAAGGGGAAAAATTGCTTACAAAAATTATATTGTGATGGATTCTATTTTCTTAACAAGTAGAACAAGGATCATCAACTGAGAATAAAGATGAGAGAAGGGATGTTGGAAATTTTAAGAAAGAGCAGATTAAAATACTTGTTCCTAAGATTGAGAGATTAAATGACTAGGAATTATAATATCTTTGCCATCCAACACTAACGGACAATTTAAAATAACCAGTCATGAATTGAAAGTAGAACAATAATCATGGTCTACTGCACAGAAAGTGGATTTGAGTAAGAGGGGAGCTTGATTTAACCAGCCTTGAAGTTTTGTCAACTGCATACAACAAATCAAAAGGGGGCAATTAGTTGGATGTGATAAAAGAGAGTGATCATGAAATCTAAGCTGAGTAAGAGAGAAACATGGGCATGAAACATATAAACATTTACTGAGTTTTACACTTACGATTTATGCATTTTCTCTATGTACATTATACCTCACTACACGTACTTACCTAAATCTAAAAGAAGAAAGAAAGAAAAAGAAAGAAAGAAAAGAAAGAGAGAAAGAAGAAAAAGGAAGGAGAGAAGATAGGAAAGAAGGAAAGAAGGAAGAAAAGACAAAATAAAGAGGACTCCAGCAGGATAAAATATAACTAAAAAGAGAAAACATTAAATGTAGGCATTCTTTTTAGGAGGTTATTAAAAAAAAGATAGAGTGAGCCATATAGGGGCAATAAGAAGAAGGGATAGGTTCCAATGGAGAATATGAAAAGACTTAGAAAGAGGGGCACCTCGGTGGCTCAGCCGGTTGGGCGTCCGACTTCGCCTCAGGTCATGATCTCATGGCCCGTGAGTTTGAGCACCGTGTTGGGCTCTGTGCTGACAGCTCAGAGCCTGGAGCCTGCTTCAGATTCTGTGTCTCCCTCTCTCTCTGACCCTCCCCCATTCATGCTCTGTCTCTCTGTGTCTCAAAAAAAATAATAAATGTTAAAGAAAAATTTTAAAAAGATTTAGAAAGAATAGTTTCAGAGCGATTGAACAAAGAATGTATTAGCTCATTTTAGGAATTGTATATATGTTACAGTCAGCAAAGCTGCTCTTATTACCATTCACATCAGTCACTTTGAACTAATGGAATGGAATCCAATCATATTTCTAATATTTTCAGAAAATAACACAAAGAATCAGAATTCAAAATAGTCATAGAAAAAGAGACAGATTGTAAAACAAAGTAAATTCAATTAAACTAGATAGCCTTGGGAACAAAATCCAAGTGTACAAATTAAAAGGAAGGAATGGTTCTTAGGCCCAAAGTAAATGAAAGTTGAGTCTTACCTCATATGTAATATGTCCATGGACCAAATAATTTATAAATCTAAGAACCATAAAATCCAAAGAAAATCTGCATCTTCTGATTCAGTATGGTCTGGTGACCAATATGTGGCAGTAAAATGGGAAGGAATGGGTAGGTTGTATCTGCCATGCATACAACAATGCACAGACAATGGTAAGGATATAGGCTTTCTTCTTGGTATCACACCAAACAATACAGTTCAAAGTTGGCTGCATAACTATAAGATAGAGGTCATGAGTAAAAGCTAAAGAAGTTCATTTATTCTTCCAGGAATTTTTTTAGAGTGTTACTGAATATTGATGATTAAATACAAGACAGGCTTTTCCCAACCTGTTTATTTTAAATTCTTTTTGCCCCTTCTGAACATAGGCAAAGAAGTAAATTTGATCTTCAGTTTGTAGAATTAATTATAAATGTCAGGATATGGAGAGAAGATAGAGAGTAGAATGTCCTGATGAAACAAGGGCTGCCCCTCTCCTTGCTTCTTTCTACTTCAGCTTTTAATAGGTATAGTTTTCTCTGCCTATAAATTAAAGTGGAGGCATATTGTGTCACCAGCAGGCCAGAAGGCAGTTCCTCCTGTGCTAGTCAGGTTCATAGTCTATTCCAGCAACAATGGCTTCAGCTGCTACCCACAGGGAATTTTATTATATGGAGCCTCATTTCCTTGCCTGCAAGGCAGTGCTGAGCTTCCCCTGCCAGGATAGTCTTCTTCCTGCTGTTGTTTCTCAGCTTTGAACATCATTTCATTGCTTTACACTGTTTCCACATGAATTTGGAGCTTTTCTTCTTCCTGTTTCCTGTGTCTTGCTGTGTCTTCACACATACCCTTGGACACTTAGGACATCAACAGCACCACAGAGAGGGATGGGATGAAGTCACCTAGGAAGAGCTACATCTAGCAATTGCTATGTGTAAAACTTTATCTTGCCCAGAATATGAATAATATCATGCATTCATAAGTCTTTTCTAGGATTAATCAAACAAAACTTGAAGAATACACAAAAACTCATCTTGAAAATTGGAAAAATTTCAGTCCAAATTTCATGATGTCAAAGATATCTCCTGGATTCTGTGAGACTGAAGTTAGAAATCATATAAGGAGACAATTGACTCGCTTCAGCTTGTTTCTTGTATGTCCTAGCTTTAGTCATTTTGCACAATAGGTTTATTGAATTGTTCACTTCAGATCCACTTCCTTTATCTGAGAATCTCTGGGATAGAGAATCCATGGGACATGATGATCTTTGTAATTCTTGATATTATTCTCAAAGGTTGGGAGGCTCCTTTGCAATACACCCATGATTTAATGCTAACCCACATAAAATCTAACTCCCAAATGCTTCTAGGAGGAATTTTGTTCTAACTCACAGTGAGTTTTCTAAATTTTCATCTTTCTCTATCCCTGCAACCATCCCCCTAGTCTATTCTCCTAGCTTTTCATTTCCCACGTAACTAAAAAGATGGAGCAATGCTTTAGACATTTATTGAAATGTGCATGTAAATAGCTAAGTGAATTTATAGATTACATTTTCTGGTTTAAACTAAATCTTATTAAAAAGACAATTGAATTAAAAGTAGTTCAAGCAAATCTTGTAAGTATCTATCCTCCCCTCCTTCCCAACACATTTTGGAGAAAAAGTCTTCCCTAAAATTAATCACAGAGATTTCACACCAATGAAGGAGCAAATGTGACCTTCTACAAAGTACTCAATTCCCTACATTTTATCTTTTCTATTCACTGCTGAAGAGGCAAAATCTCTACCATGAGAAACTGCTTCTAGAAATCATGGCTTGAAATTTGGGATGTTCATTGCAGGCATTTTTATGCTTTCAGTAAGTTGCACCCCATATGGCATAGCATTAAAAATTCATCAGTAATGGGAGGAGTTAAGATAATTGAGGAGTAGGGAGACCCTAAGCTTGTCTCATTCCTTGAACACAGCTAAAAAAATATCAAAATCATTTTGAACACCCAAGAAATTGATCTGAAGACTGACAGAACAAAACTGCATAACCAAAAGTAGAAAAAAATGGCCACATTGTGGAAAGTAAGGGCTGCAGAGAGTCGAATTGGGAGAGAAAAGAAGTGCAGGTGCTGTGAATGGAAGGAAGTCCTGATAACAAAGAGAGAGGGGCAAGAGAGAAAGGGAGAGAGAGAGAAAGGAAAAAAAGGTGTATGCAGGCGATTGCACAAGAAAAACTCTTCCTGAAAACCATAGACTGGGAAAAGGAGAGGGGCCAATTACTACAAGTTTTTATAAACACAGTACAAAGTCTGAAGCTTTGGAGGTCCGTGACATTGCCAGGGTCATGCCGGTGGCCTTGGCAGTACTCCAGTGGGGAAGGGGGGCAAAGACCAAGGAGTGGGCAGTGTGGTCTAAGGATCCCCTGGGTAGCACAGGAGAAACAGTTCCCCCAATTGGAATGCATTTGGAAGTGGAAGCACAGGGGCAAAAAGAACCAGAAGCACCAATATGCCACCCTGTTTCTTAGAATAGGAACAAAAGACACTGGGTGAGGGCAGCAAACGTTGGTGCCAGCTTTGTGCTGCACTTTACCATAAACTCCAAACCACTGTGAAGTCATGTGACCACTTTTCTGGGAAAAAATGGGAAATGGCAAAGCACTGGTGAGACCCTCCCCTGGAACATTAGCATGGGTCCCCACCCAGTGGGTCCCTAAAATTTGGAGTTTGGACTTTTGAAATCCAGCCACACACCTGAGATAAAACACATGAGTACTAGGCTGCCTGGCAAGCAGACAGCTCTGACACAGGCAGGGTGAAGGCAAGGATCTGATGGAAGCCAGAGACAAAAGAGAGATGATTGTTTTCTCTTCTGTGAAAGCTTCCTGAGGAGAGGCCAGTGAGAACTTCCCACTCCAGGGATGAGAAAGTGTGCAATGCCATTTTTGCCCCAGCCCTTCAGCACTGACTGACTTTAGTGAGGGAAACAGGGTCACCCACTGGAAGCTGGAGCTGCGTACACTAAACCCTGCACCCCTTGTTCCCTGCAGGTGCATCTCCACTAGGGCAAGTCCACCTGAGAATCAGCGCAGCAGGCCGCATCCTCAGAAGACCAGTATAAACCCCTCACATGCACCAAATTTACCGATCATAGAGTGTTTCAGAGTGTCAGCTCTAAGGGAAATAAGATCTAGCTTCCTTTGTTTTATTTTTTGTTCTGTTTTTGGGTTTTGTTTTTGTTTTTGTTTTTGTTTTTGTTTGATCTAGCTTCTTTTAACAAGCAGATCAAAACACACTTAGGATCTAGATTTTTATTTTATTTTATTTTATTGTTTGTTTGTTTGTTTGTTTGTTTTTGGATATCTCCTTAATATAGCCACTCCCTTAAGGAGCAGGAATACAACAGGATTTCCTAACATTTACACACAGAAGAAAACCAGTAATTTAGACAAAATGCAAGAGGGAGGAATTCACCCCAAAAGAAAGAACAGGAGGAAGTCATAGACAGGGATTTAATCAATACAGATACAAGTAAGATGCCTAATCATAAGGACACTAGTTGGGCTTGAGAAAAAGCATGGTAGACACTAAAGAATCCATTACTACAGAGAGAAAAGAACTAAAACCTAGTCAGGCCAAAATTTAAAATGCTATACAATGAGATGCAAGGATGGATGAAGCAGAGCAGCGAATCAGTGACATAGAAGATAAAATTATGGGAAATAATGGAGCTAAAAAAAGGGTAAGTAAAGGCAAAATCAGGGCAGTAGACTTAGGGAACTCAGTAACTCTTTAAAGTGTGTAATATTCATATTATAGGAGTCCCAGAAGAAGAAGAGAAAGAAAAAGGAGCAGATTTACTTGAGCAAATTGTAGTTTAAAACTATCTTAATCTGGGGAAGAAAACAGACATCCAAATCCAAGAAGTACTGAGAATTACCATTAAATTCAACAAAAGCCAGCCGTCATCAAGACATGTCATTGTCAAATTCACAAAATACATAGATAAGAAATGAATCCTGAAAGTAACAAAGAAAAAAAGTCCTTAACCTACAAAGGAAGAAAGATCCAGTTTTCAGCAGATCTGTCCACAGGAACTTGGTAGGCTAGAAGAGAATGGCAAGATATATTCAACACGCTGAATGGGAAAAATATGCAGCCAAGAATAGTATCCAGAATGGCTGTCATTCAAAATAAAAGGAGAAATAAAGAGTTTCCCAAACAAAAACTAAAGGGGGTTGTGACCACTAAATAATCCCTGAAAGAAATATTAAAAGTGGACTCTAAGTGAGGAAACAAAAAGACCAAAAGCAACAAAAAATAGAAAGGAACAGAGAACATCAGCATAAACACTAACTTTACAGGTAACACAATGGCACTAAAGTCATATCTTTCAATAATCACCTTGAATGTAAATGGACTAAAGTCTCCATCAAAAGTGAGGTGATAGAGAACCATCTATCATGCCAATAGCTGCCAAAAGAAAGCTGGAGTAGCCACACTTATTACAGAAAAAAACAGATTTTAAAACAAAGACTGTAACAAGAGATGAAAAAGGGCATTATATCATAATGAAGGGGTATATCCATCAAGAAGATCTAACAATTGTAAATATTTATGCTCTCAACATGATAGCACCCAAATATATAAATCATTTAATAACAAACATAAAGAAACTCATTGATAATACTACAACAACTGTAGGGGACTTTAACACCACACTTATAGCAATAGATCATATAAGTAGAAGATCAATAAGGAAGTATTACTATTCTTGATAAAGGTCCTCAACAAAGTAGATATAGATAGAGCATAGCTCAGTATCATAAACGCCATATGACAAAGACCCACAGCTAATATCATCCTCAATGGAGAAAAACTAAGAGCTTTTCCTCTATGGTCAGGAACAAGACAAGGATGTCTACTCTCACCACTCTTGTTCAACACAGCAATAAGACAACAAAAAGGAATAAAAGACATACAAATTAGCAAGGACGAAGTCAAACTTTCACTATTTGCTGATATCATGATATTCTACGTAGAAAACCCAAAGACTCCACCAAAAAATTTCTAGAACTTGTACATAAATTTAGAAAAGTTGCAGATATAAAATCAAAATATAGAAATATGTTGAATTTCTATACAACAATAATGAAGCAGCAGAAAAAAGAAACTAAGAAATTAATCCCATTTATAATTGCACCCAAAACAGTAAGATACGTCGGAATAAACTTAACCAAATAGGTAAAAGATCTGTACTCTGAAACCTATAGAACACTTATGAAAGATATTGAAGAGGACACAAAGAAATGGAAGGAAATTCCATGTTCATGGATTGGAAGAACAAACATTGTTAAAATTTATATACTACCCAAAGCAATCTACACATTTAATGCAATCCTTATCAAAATACCAACAGTATTTATTACAGAGATAGAACAAACAGTCCTAAAATTAGTATGGAACCACAAAAGACCCCAAATAGCCAAAGCAATCCTGAAAAAGAAAAGCAAACCTTGAGGCATCACTATTCTGGACTTCAAGCTATATTACAAAGCTGTAATCATCAAGACAGTATGGTACTGGCATGAATACAGACATATATATCAATGCAACAGAATAGAAAACCCAGAAACGGACCCAGTCAATGTATACAGTCAACTAATCTTTGACAAATCAGGAAAGAATATCCAATGGAAAAAAAGACAGTCTCTTTAATAAATGATGTTGGGAAAACTGGACAGCAACACAGAGAATGAAACTGGACCACTTTCTTACACTATACACAAAAATAAATTCAAAATGGATGAAAAACCTAAATGTGAGACAGGAAACCATAAAAATCTTAGAGGAGAAAACAGGCAGCAACTTCTTTGACCTGGGCCATAGCAACTTCTTGCTACAACGTTGCTGAAGGCAAGGGAGGAAACAAAAGCAAAAATGAGAAATTCGGGCTTCATCAAGATAAAAAGTTTCTGCACAGTGAAGAAAACAATCAACAGAATAAAAAGTCTGCCTATGGAATGTGAGAAGACTTGCAAATGATATATCTGATAAAGGGTCAGTATCCAGGAATGCTTGGGTGGCTCAGTCAGTCAAGTGTCTGACTTAGGTTCAAAACATGATCACACAGTTTGTAGGTTCAACCCCATGTTGGACTCAGCACTGACACTGCAAAGCCTGCTTGGGATTCTCTCTCTCCCTCTCTCTATGCCACTCCCTGACTCATTGTTTTCTCTCTCCCTCAAAATAAATGAATATTTTTTGTTAAAGAAAACAAGGTTAGTATGCAAAATCTGTAAAGAACTTATCCAACTCAACACCCCAAAAACAAATAACCAAGTTAAGAAATGAGCAGAAGACATGAACAGACATTTTTCCAAAGAAGACATCCATATGGCTAACAGACACATGAAAAGATGCTCAACATCACTCACCATCAGGGAAATGCAAATCAAAACCACAATGAGGTACCACCACACACTTGTCAGAATGGCTAAAATTAACAATACAGGAAACAGTTGTTGGTAAGGATGCAGAGAAAGAGGAACACTCTTACACTGTTGGTGGGAATTGAAACTGGTACAGCCTGTATGGAAAACAGTTAAAATGTTAAAATATTAAAAATAGAAATACCCTATGAACTAGCAATAACACTACTACATATTTACCAAAAGGATACAAAAATGCAGGTTTGAAGTGATACATGCACCTTGATGTTTATAGCAGCATTATCAACAATATCCAAACTATGGAAGGAGCCCAAGTGTCCACTGACTAAGGAATGGATAAAGAAGATGTGGTATATATAATGGAATATTATTCAGCCATAAAAAAGAATGAAATCTTGCCATTTGCAACAATGTGAATAGAGTGTATTAGACTAAGCAAATGAAGTCAGAGAAAGACAAATACCATATGATTTCACTCATATTTGGTATTTAGGAAACAAAAGAGATGAAAAAGAAAACAGAGAGGGAAACAAATCTCAAGAGACTTTTAAGGATAGAGAATGAACTGAGGGTTGATGGAGGGAGGTGGTTGGGTTATAAGCTACGTGGGTAATAGGCACTAAGGAGAGCACTTGTTATGATGAGCAATGGATGTTATATTAAGTAATGAATCACTAAATTATCCTACTGAAACCAATGTTATATTATATGTTAACTAACTAGGATTAATTAATTAATTTTTAAGTTTATTTTTATTTTATTTTATTTTATTTTATTTTATTTTATTTTATTTTATTTTATTTTATTTTATTTTTGAGATAGAGAGAGACAGAGAGTGCAGGAGGCTCAGAGAGAAGGGGAAAAAAAGAAAATCTCAAGCAGGCTCCATGCTGTCAGTGCTGAGCCTGATGCAGGGCTCAAACTCACAAACCATGAGATCATGACATGAACTGAAGTCCAGAGTCAGATGCTTAACTGACTGAGCCAACCCCCCTAACTAGCTAGAATTTAAATAAAGATTTGGGGGAAAATAATCCATCAGTAATTGGTAAAAGCCATCATCACTGTGTCTGTCGTCTTGAGAAATGACTCAGATTGTTCAGCTGTTGTCTTATGTTGAAGCAGACACTAAATAAAATGAAGACTAAAAGAGAAAAAATAAAAATAAATAAAAATGAATAAAAGTAGTTCACGTAAATGAATCAACAACTGAAAATAATATTCGTAAAACATCACGGCAAACTAAGAGAAGGACAAAGACAAATACAAGCTTTGTATCAGAAACACTTCAAAGGATAACAATGATGATTTCATTATATCTGAAAGAAGTTAGCAAAAACAATAAAATCATCAAGAAGACTACTTGAAATGTTGATTTTCTCTGTTTTTAATGAACTTGAGTGTATAGTGTACCATTAGATATTGACTAATTCTTGTAAATTATATGTGTTACATAAATAAATATATGCATACGGAATATAGGTACTTGTTTTTGTCTCTATTGTTACAGGTATCATGCAAAAATATTCAGAGATCTTTGTAGTATGGGTTTGTTAGATACCGTAGGGTAGAGATCGAGTTATCTCTGCTATCAAACTTATTTGATGTTGATCAGAATGCTTTCTGGTTCCACCTCTGAATATTTCTTGCTTTCAGACTCCCTGGCATGATGTTCATTCCTTGATAACTGTACCATTTCTATTAGATAACCCTACCACCAACCCTCTGCCAAGGTTAATAACCACCTCTGTCAGTCCACTTTTCAGGTATCTCACTCCACCGGTATGATTGGAAGTCATCCCCAAACCTGCCAATTAGTTTCCTCCAACATCTACATTTCTCAGATGGACATAGCTAATTTCCCAGTTTGTTATTCTTTGGTTCTCTAGCCTATCTAACTAAATACCTCAAGCCTCTGTTCCAACATCCTATAATTTAGCTGACATCTACAAGATATAGTGACTGGAAGATGATAAAGAGCATATCCATTATAGATATTTGACTCCACAAAAGGAAAGCTAAAATGGGGGACTGATTGAGCTTTTTATTGATTCTTCTTTTCAGTTGATTGATTACATTTTTACCTCATTAGATGCTGTAACTCAAAACATTAACTTTTAAATGGGTCAAACTAAAATGCATATTTTAAAATTCAAAATATATCTGTCAACTTTCTGTGTGCTTGCAAAATAAACATTCCCCTTTATTGTCATTGCTATTGTTTACTTTTAAATACCATGCAGGGTGAAGCTTTTATATTAATGAAAATATTTTTTTCTTATTTTATAAAACCCTAATATATTTTTACAATTTATCTATCCTTCCTTTCTTTATTGGCAATGTTTGAGTCCATCTGACATTCCATGAAATAATTCCTACTGTTCTAGCTTTTGAATTTAACTTCAATTGAAATACTTACAGGGGCGCCTGGGTGGCGCAGTCGGTTAAGCGTCCGACTTCAGCCAGGTCACGATCTCACGGTCTGTGAGTTCGAGCCCCGCGTCGGGCTCTGGGCTGATGGCTCAGAGCCTGGAGCCTGTTTCCGATTCTGTGTCTCCCTCTCTCTCTGCCCCTCCCCCGTTCATGCTCTGTCTCTCTCTGTCCCAAAAATAAATAAAAAATGTTGAAAAAAAATTAAAAAAAGAAAAGAAATACTTACAAAACACACTTAAGAACTAATTTTTATTTTTCATAAGCAAATGAATGTGAAATTAGCATTGGGTCAGCAGTGAAGACATCCTCTGCATTTGTCACTGAAAAGCACAGTAATAAAATATAGTCTAAATGCACTAATTGACATTAGTGCATAATACAGTCAATTCCCAGTTTACTGGGATCCTTCATGTAGGTACATTTTGTTTGTGACTTTGATCCATAATCATGGCAAAATCAGACTTTCCTCTAAAACAATTCTTTCCCTGAAGTAGTTCTAGCTGTTAGACATGGACAGTGATGAACTCTAAATGACTCACTCCTGAACATTTGGGGAAAATACACTCAGATCTTCCTGAAAGGAGTCTTTAAATTTTTTTTGCTAAATTTTCTTTGTAAATAAGAGGTGAATAAGAGGTTTTTCATTTCTAAATATCAGAAATAGATAATTTAGTAAATACATTTATAATATTCTTTATCGCACACCGAAAGGCTGATATGTGCAGTCTGACTCCCATCCCAGTCTGTTTCCCACAAAAGACAAGATTGTTGAATTATGCTCCTTTTTTAAGCCATAAACTCTTGGATTTCAATTTGGACACAATAAGGAAGGTTATAAAAGATTTTTATGATCTTTTTCCTCCAGTCTCAGAGCCAGTTATTGTGTTCTTTGTATATGAAGCAAATTATTCAAGTATTAGTCATTTCCCTAGTTATTAGCTTCTTGCTCAAACTGTGTTAAAATAAATTGTGGCCACATTTGCAGTTAATGTATTTAGATTCATTTTCTGTAATGTAGCTACAAGTAGTCAAACTACAGTGCTTAATTGGGTGACAGTATGGCGGATTATTTCTGACAGAGGATGGGTTCTAGGTCTGATGTCAAAAGTGGTCATGGTCAAGATGAATGGGGCAAAAAGTTCCTTTGGGGCAATAATTGGAGATGCAAAAGAGAAAGTTGCTAACTCAGATTTTAAATTTCCATAAATGCCGAAGGCATATATACCCAAAGACGTGAGCTTCCTGAAGTTGTTCCTAGTTGCAACCTGGGTGAGCTTCTGTCATGTTGGGAGGCAGAAATTTCAATTATCTAGGCTTGAAATGTAAATACTTAGACTTGGGTATCAGCACTTGGAATAAAAAAGAAGGAATAGATGTGAGAAGTATGTTAAAGAATTTGGCAAATTGATTTTTCTAGGAACAATAGTCAAATTTGACTGGCAGTTTGGGAGATGTATGACATTATTAATTAAAAGGGAAGTCAGAAAGGAGAGAGATTTAGTGAAGGAGATGATAAATTTGTTTTAAATGTGTACTGACAGTGGCAATAAGACATACAAATAGGGATATCAAACAGGCACTTGTGGGAGTTCAAGAGGACAAAAAAGGTAGTGATAGCCTTTTGTGTCTTGATCTTTAGTATGCAAAAAACAAAGCAGTAAAGTAGGAAAATGTGTTTGTGCACAATTTCAAGTCTTTTTCAAGACTTTCAGTGAATGCCTGAATTAGGTCTATGACAGTCTCTAATCCATTCACTCCTTGATTCAGAAAGCATTTATTGATCACATGTTTTATATCAGGGATGAGAATGGCAGAGAAGCAACATATTTAAGCTCTTTCAGAGGTAAAACCAACAGAATTTTGTTAGAGTAGACTGTAGGAAAGACTTTCCAAAAACGTCCAGGCTTCTTAACGCATTCATAAAAATAATTTTAGAAGCTGACCGGAAAAAAGCATAGAGAAATTAGCATTTGAGTCCTCGGGGACAAACAATTCAGAGCTATTCCTCCAGTACTGTGATACCCTGAGTGGACTGATAGCCCTAAAGTCTTTTGCTTGTCTTTGAGACTAAAGAGTTTCATCAAATCAAAAGAAAATTATTCCACTCCAGGTCATTCATTCATTCATCCATTCAACATATGTTTACCTCACATCCATTTGTGCCTGGCACTGTGCAAGTTGTGCTCTCTCCTCAGTGGTGTTTACAGTGTTGTATTTTCACCTGTGACAGATCAAACCATCTCTTAAGAGCATGTCCAGATCCAGGACACTCTCCTGATTACCTGTTTTCATCCCCATTACCCTAACCATTATTTAGATATATTAACATCCTTTTAGTGAAGAATTAAGACCTTCTGAGACTAGGAATTCAAAATGCCCACTTAAAACACTTGAGATGGATGAGTATACTCTAGTGTGTTTCCTTGAAATAGAAAAACACTATAAGTTGCATACCATTAATTTTTTATTAAGATTATTTTTTCTTGGAAAACCTCATACACAGGTAATATAACCTGAAAATATTCTGATTCAGAAAGAGGTAGTCTCTAATCTTTCAAAGTAGTAAGACAGTAAAGACCCTCAAAAACATGAAATTTTACTGTGGGAGTTTTGTTCTCTACTAAAATTTCTAAGAATGTATATTCAGGCTTTAAAATGAAAGCGTCTTTCTTATAAGAGAGCTTTTTTCCTTGCTGAAAACTCAGTTATGCATCAGTATTAATTGAAGGCAAATGTTCACTGACATTTTGGACAGTGGTTTCTCTATTTGTTTTTAGATTTTAGATTTGACCTAAAAAATAACCAAAGAAATGCAGGAAAATAACTTTTGCATGCCTGTAGGCAAAAGATCATCCTGTTCAGGGAAAAAGGCTACTGAGTAAATGGCTTTATCTTTTAATTGGTTAAATTCCCACCTGTTTTGTTGTGGTGTACCCTTTATAAAGGTTAGAACTTCCATCTGCCTACCCTTCCATCGGAGATTCAGGAAAGTCTCAGCTGCAGATGCGATAGTCCCAGGGCAAAATGAGGGTAAGCTGAAGCTGCTTCCCTTCCAGTCAGAGAAGACAGCATTTTCTTTTAAAAAGGCTTTTTTTTCCAATCAGTCTTTTACTAGCAGCTCACTGGTTCCATAAATAAAAAGCAGCATCCTCTATAGAGTGGGCTTTCCCGTAGGTGACCTTGTGAGAACATTTCACAACAGCCCATTCCCTGAATTATGTATCTCTGGAGACCAATCAAGATCCCTTCCTTCTTCCTTCCATTTAAGTTTTAACAAAATTTCAAGATGAGAATATAATGCTTACATGACATCTGGATCATATCACCGAAATATTTTTTTTTACGTTCTCACACTTTAGAAATTGATTAAGTTGGTCCCCAAGTCTATAATTAGAGAAAGTATATCTTTCAATTCTAAAAGGAGGCAAGTGCAGTTTGGTCTAGAATCGTGGAATGACTAAGCCAGGCCATGCAGCTTGCAGATCTAGCTTAGACTGCCTTTTTACTAGAGAAGGATGAGATGAGGTTGATGTTAAGAAGAACTAATCACTTTTTCAAATACAGGAAGGAAACACATGAATGATTTATGTCAAAAAATTATATAAATGGTGTAAATCAGTCATAAGCCATATGAAATTAGAGATGGTGTATATTTATGCCTGCGGTGGCCAACACAATAATAGAGATGACAGTAGTGGTGGCATAATAACTGTTAATGAAAAAGAAGAAAGAAAGAGAGAGAGAGAGAGAGAGAGAGAGAGAGAGGGAGAGAGAGAAAAGGATTATAGATTCCCTTGTAGTCTGGTGGAAATTAAAGATACTACTAGATAAAGGACCGTAGATAACTATGCAATAATGACTATAAATTAGAGCAGCTATCCTTGGCTAACTCATATTCACCAAAAGCTAGTATTCTGATAGATACACAAGATATTCCTGTGGTGACCAGTGCACTTTCAGTACAAAAAAGAGAGAAATTTCCTATTGTTTAGATCAGTAGTTACAATTATTTCCTTTGTTTTCAGAAATGTCTAATAGGAAAAATGATCCCATAATCTGGGAGGACCAGACTTAATATCTTAGTAACCAGGGAGAGGTTAGAATAGGTGGGATGTGCTTTTGAAAAAGAGCCACAAAGAGGTAAATGGTATCTATATCCAGCAGTCTTGATATTCTCACTAAAGTGACTTTGGCGACTTGAGAAAAATAGAAAATTTAAAGAAAATATATCCAAATAAATTTCTTTAGAAACAATTAAATGAATAAAATATTTCTAGTTATCGATGGACCAGACGAAATTCAATAGCATGAATATGTAGAGATTCATTAAGAAAAATATGGCTTTTCCAAAGATATATAAACTAAGAAATACAGGCTAAAAGAAAGATGACCGTAGGGACTGAGGAAACTCTAGGCATAGAGGAGTACAAGGGATTTAATAGTACTTGTTAGCCAGCACATTATGAAGATGGCTTACGGTGGAGAGAGAGGCAGTTGAAATCCAGAAGGAGTAATAAATTGAAACAATAACAAAAAAAGTGTTGTGAATGTAAAATATAGCTATTCATTTATAGTGAGTAAGTAGGAGAAGTGAGAGGCATAGAAGTGGTCATAAAAAGAATGATCATAGATCTTAAAGGTTGAGTGACTCTAAGGACAGAAGAATGCGTGCACACACATTGTTAATGCCAGCATTTACTAAGGATTTACACAACATGCCAAGCTTTGGGCGATACTTTTAGCAGATAATTTCTCACTTAGTTCTAGTAACGACTGCATTATAAAGATACCGTAAGTAAATCTTACATATGAATAAACTAAGGTTTACGGAGGACAACTCTCTCAAGGCCATATGGCTAGTAAACCACATTTTCTAATTTAGGTCTGTCTAACTTTAGAGTTGATATTCTTTATCACTCAGCTTTGTTCCACCCTCTATGGTAACAACGAGTTGCCAAATATGAAATAGTGGTGAACATCACCCTGACAATTTTGTGTAATTGTGAGATTAAAAGGGTTTAAGGATTATCAACACATGTTAAAGGTTAATGGCAGAGGAAGAATAAGCACAAAATGATAAAAAGGGGAAAAGGGAAGAGACAAGGATGATCCTCCCCCAAAATAGACACCATAGGCAAAGGAATGACATTCAAAAGATAACCAGTGTGGCAAAAGAGTGACCCAGAAGGACACAAAAAGCAACGATTAATATATGGGTTCTAGAAAGTAGGGAACAAGGGATTTTCATTGGGGAAGTAAATATGATGAGAGGGAAGTAAACATATATGAGAGGGAAGGAGAGAACTTGGGGGTTTCAAACAGTGTGTTTCTCATAAAAGAGAGATGCACAGATCCAAGTAAGAAGCAGTGGGATGGAAGCAGATGTGCCGAGGAGTGGAGTTGAGGCTGAGTGGAGTGAGGGTGGAATTCTACCCTCAGGACTCAGAGAGACCTGTGGAGTCCCCTTCATCCACTTACCAGTTCTGTGACCTTGTGTCAGTTACTCTAGCTCTCTTGTTTCTGTCCCCTCATAAACAAAATAAGAAGAAGAAATAGTAAAATCCCACAGAGTTGTTTAAATTTCTGTGATAGACCACCACATTCTAAGAAAGGTGGAACAATAATATCAGAAGCTATGCCTTCTGATTGCCTGTGTCCCATCACTCAAACTTTAATCCACTTGTATCCAGTTTCAGCAGGATTAAGGTATGTAAAGTTTATTGTCTCTGCTTTACTAAATATATGAAACTTCCTAAAATAAAAAGGCTAGGGGCGCCTGGGTGGCGCAGTCGGTTAAGCGTCCGACTTCAGCCAGGTCACGATCTCGCAGTCTGTGAGTTCGAGCCCCGCGTCGGGCTCTGGGCTGATGGCTCAGAGCCTGGAGCCTGTTTCCAATTCTGTGTCTCCCTCTCTCTCTGCCCCTCCCCCGTTCATGCTCTGTCTCTCTCTGTCCCAAAAATAAATAAACGTTGAAAAAAAAATTAAAATAAAAAGACTAAAAATATGTGATTATCTAGAATCCCATAAATCAGCAACATTCTCTGGAAAAAGCTACCTGGCACCGATTTCTTCCCTCCCTCTAAGAGAAATAAAATCTATTTTTTTTCCTTACAGTTTTCTAAGAAGTATGGTTTTATAAATGCCCTTGTTAATGTGTTTGCTCTCCGTAGATTCCACTGTATGAATCATATGAAAGAAAAATGCTGGGGGTGCCAAAAACTTGAAACCAACTGTCCACTGCTGAGATGCTAAGTAGGCAGGATTGCTAATTCATTATGCTGCCTTTGTCTTTATAGAGGTCACCATTACAGGACAATCCGGAAAGAGGTGATACCTACCAGCGAGTAGTGATTATTCAGTGTCATGGTGTGAAAGATCACACCATGTGAACTTGAGCCAAAGGTGCTGATTATAGAGTGGTGTAAAAATAAAATGGGTCAGAGCCAAAAATATTGCAGCAACCTAAAGAATGAGACCATGCTTCACTTTGATGGTTTGCTTAGTTCTTTCAAAAGGAAAAGTCTTTTATTTATTCCTTCACTGAGTCGGTCCAATAATCACTTATGGAGTGTCCTGACACTGTTCTGAGTGCTGGAAATACTATGCTGAATTATGCTGACGTGATGACTGATTTTGAAGGGAAAAAAAAAAAGTTTATTTTTTAGACATAAAGATAATGTACTGCTATGATTTGAAGGAGCCAAATTAATAATAATGCTTTTCCTAGCCCTCATTCTAATATAGTAGAGAAATAGATAAGCAGTGAGGCAGATGGAGGTCAAAATGTCCGCTCTACTCCTGGCATCCCTGATAAATGGGAAGACTGCGCCCCAGAATCAGGTATGTACCGATCCAGGCAGGTATGTACCTTCCCTGGCTGTCCCCCCTAAACGACCTGTTCCTGAAAGACTTGTAGGCATGGAGGAACAGAACAGAATCCTGGAATTTACTATCTAATGCAAAATTGATTGCCAAAGCAATTGTGTCAATTACATTAGTGCCAGCAGGGTCGGAGAAGCTGCCACTACAATTCATCCTCCCAAACACTCAGGATGATATACTGATTACAATGCGGCTCAATTGAGCACCCTTCCCTGGGACTCTTGCTTTTTTGCAATGTGTCTTTGCAACTCTACTTATCAAGAGTCTGTGTCTCTAGTCCTAAAATCCGGGTTGGACTTGAGATTTACTTTAGCCAAAGGAATATGGCAAAAGAGATGGTGTGCCTTTTCCAAGGCTAGACTTAAAAAGGCCTTGCATGGGGCGCCTGGGTGGCGCAGTCGGTTAAGCGTCCGACTTCAGCCAGGTCACGATCTCGCGCTCCGTGAGTTCGAGCCCCGCGTCAGGCTCTGGGCTGATGGCTCGGAGCCTGGAGCCTGTTTCCGATTCTGTGTCTCCCTCTCTCTCTGCCCCTCCCCCGTTCATGCTCTGTCTCTCTCTGTCCCAAAAATAATAAACGTTAAAAAAAAAAAATTTAAAAAAAAAAAAAGGCCTTGCATGTTTCTCCTTTTTCTTTTAGGAACCCCAACTCCGGATAAGAGCAAGCGTAGAACAATCTGAAGTTAGCCTGCTCAGGATGAGATATGATGCCGAGCAGAGCTGAATTTGCCCTAATAACATCATCCTGGCCCATCCAGTCCCAGCCCACTCAGCAACTGATGGCTACCACGTGACAAACCCAGGAGAGATCAGCTTAGCTTGAGGCATATAAGCAGAATAAAAAAGCTGTTCTCCAAAGACCAGCATTAAGGCACTAATATTTTAAGATGTTTTGTTATACGATTCATTAATAGCTTGCTATTGTCGTACTTATTTTTTTTAATTAGAATGTGATAGCTCTCAAATGGAACACATGTACATGTTCAACAGAAGATATAAACAGGAACGGACCGTGCCATGACTGTTTTGTAACAGTGAAACAAAAACAAAAGCAGAACCAAAAGGACTCTGCTCTCAGGACTCAGAGAGACCCGTGGAGTCCCCTTCATCCACTTACCAGTTCTGTGACCTTGTGTCAGTTACTCTAGCTCTCTTGTTTCTGTCCCCTCATAAACAAAATAATAAGAAGAAATAGTAAAATCCCACAGAGTTGTTTAAATTTCTGTGATAGACCACCACATTCTAAGAAAGGTGGAACAAACTAAATGTCAAAAAAGGGACTTAAAAAACTGTAGTATATTGACACAACTGGAATATTACTCATCATTACAAATGAATAACAACAGATACAAGCATCATCATGAATAAATTTTAATTTTTATTAAGTAAGAGAGCAAATCGCAACAGTTAAAAAGACTCATTTGATACAAGAATAAAACTTAAAAGATATTATTTAGAGATACATACAGGTGGGGTAAAACTATTTTTAAAAAAGCAAGGGGATGATTAACACAAAATTCAGGATACTAGTTATTTCCGGTGGGGTAGGAAGGAGAGAAGATTGGGCTGGAGCACATGAAGGTCTTCAAAGGTCCTGAAAATGAGGTTTATTTTATGGCTTTCATTGATTCCATATCTAGGAGTTGGATTCTTTGTATGTACATTTTATAATAAATAGTGTTTTAAGTAAGGTGCATTAAAGGGGAACAAACATGGAAATGAGGGAACCAGTTAGGAGGTTACTTTAACAGTCCACATGAGATATGGTAGTTTGGCATTGCCTATTAATTGTAGGAATGAATAAATGTAGATAACTTAGAGATTTGCAGCTCTACCAGTTGCTAGCTGTGTGACTTTGGACAAGCTACCTGACCTCTCTACTCCTTATTTTGTCTGTTAAACACAGAGAATTTTAGTAATGAGTCATAGATGCAGAACTCTTAGAAAACTCTGGAGCTAGTACACTCCAGGCATTCAGTAAATAATGAATTGCTTGGCATAGGTTCAATCACCATTTTAAGAACATTGAGATGCTGAAGCATAGACAAATAATATTTACCAGTGTCTCTAAAGACCATGTCATCAGCCAGATGGAGGAATTAGACTTATTTATTCTAAATCTATGCAAGTTCAGAAATAAATGACAATTTTTGTGTGATCCTAAGGGGTAAAACTGTGAGCCAGAATCCGATTCCAAATGAAGAACTTTCAAACAAGAAGAGTTACAGATAGTAAACAGTGAAGTGATCTGCTTTATAAACTAACAAGTTTCTTGCTAAAGGAAGGATTTGAGATGAAAATAAATAAACATTCAATAGTGTTGCTAATGGAGGAAGGAAGGATATCTGCCCATACTCAGTGGGATCCAATGCAGTATTCTAGAGATACAAGATGGGACTCAGTCTCAGATAGACAAAGTAACAAAATTTGGGCAGGGGCCAGTGCCTCTGCCAGTAGCCTAGAATATAGGACTGATCAGTTAGGATCTGGAATAATGGGAAGTACAATGGGTCAAAACTAAAAACTGGGAATCAACCAAATAATTGGAATAACATTTAGAAAAGAGACAGAAGATACCAAGAATTGTGTTTCTAAGGGCCATAGTGGTGCTTATAACTCTGAAGACACAAGGGTTTAACCTGTTTTTTTTAATTTTTTTAATGTTTATTTATTTTTGAGAGAGAAAGAGACAGAGCATGAACAGGGGATGGACAGAGAGAGAAAGACAGACAGACAGACAGACAGAATCTGACACAGGCTTCAGGCTCTGAACTGTCAGCACAGAGCCCCACACGGGGTCCGAACGCATGAACTGTGAGATCACGACCTGAGCCAAAGTTGTAGGCTTAACGGACTGAGCCACCCAGGTGCCCCAGGTCTGACCTGGTTTTTGGTGAAGAAAATCTCCGTAGTCACTGTAGGGTCCAGGAGATCTATATAATACCAAACTCCATACCTGAGATAAAACAAACTGAGAGGCAAATAACACGGATACCAGTCTTTAAGTATGGTACTATATCTACTGCTAGATTTACAATTATTAAGGAATTCAGATGACAGAGCAAGGGGGAAATGCTGTATTCCATGGCAAAAAAATACATGCTCCAATTATCAGTAGCATCTGACTGGTAATCTGTTTTTGGCTTAAGCCTTTCTGTAACCAATTACATAATTTTATGATACGCTGATTTTGTGTTGTCAAAGTTCAAATGATCCAAGTAAAATTATTACTAAGCAACTTATTATTTCACTTAATAAAACAAAAGCATCCTCAGGGATAGATTTCCCATCATAAAACTTGTATTTCAATTTCTTTGCTTGTGAAACTTTTTAAAAATAAAGAATTTTGGTATAATTTTACAAACTAATAAATCCCTAAAATCTTTACATAACTAGTTTGCTTTATCCCTGAATGACAAGAAACTTCTCTGAATAATTTACACAAAACCCCAAATTTGAGTTCATCCTATGAGTTAAAACAATATTCCTCTAAGATTGTATATGTATGATTTCTAATATTTTCAAATTGTGTTTGCAAATCTACTGTTTGTATTAGTTGTAAATTATTTTTCTAAGACATAAAAATAATAGCTATTTTCAAACATCTTAGTTGTGTTTATCCAATTATATTAAATAAATACTTGTTGATTAAAACTTTATGTCAAATACTGTATTGGACAATAAAGATTGAGCAATAAACAAGACAGACACAATCCCTGCCACCTGAAAGCCTCAAACCAAATGGGTAATACAGATAGGACAACAACCTAAAAATTTGATGAGTGTAATGAAACCATCCTATTGAAATATATAACAAAAGGTGTTAATTGGGGCTTAGCGAAGTTACACAACTTCCCATAACTAAGTGGTGAAGCAGGCATTGTGAATCTAGTTTCATATTATAAAACACAAGACTAAGCTATTTAACTAATATTTATGTTCATTACATAGAATTTGGAAAATGCAGAGAGGTATTAAATTTTCTATTAGTGTTTTGATTGGGGGAGTTTATTTATTTTTTAAAAAATTAGACAATACAGTTTCCTGATACAACAACAATTCTCTTTTATTGTTTGAAATGGTATACAACAAAATGTCCTCCTTTGTCTTCCAGTCACCCTGTTCCCTGCCCCAAAGACACAGGCTGTACTCAACTACTTATATATACTTCCAGAATGTCCCATGCATTCTAAAATATCACTTCCATATAAAGAAATAGAAAGTACTCTACCAATAGTCCACACCATGCTTTTTCATGACATTAATATGTAATTGAACATATCAGTAGGAAGGTAGATGATAGATTGATAGATGATAGACAGATAAAGATAGAGATATAATTGCTATAAACTGAATGTTACTTCCCCCGCCCACAAGACTCATATGTTGAAATCCTAATACCCAACTGTGATGAGATTAAGAGTGGCGCCTTTGGGAGGTGATTAGGTCATGAGAGTGGAGCCCTCATTATTAGGTTAAGAATCTTTATAAAAGAAGCCCTAGGGGGCACCTGGGTGGCCCACAGTCGGTTAAGCGTCCGACTTCAGCCAGGTCACGATCTCGCGGTCCGTGAGTTCGAGCCCCGCGTCGGGCTCTGGGCTGATGGCTCAGAGCCTGGAGCCTGTTTCCGATTCTGTGTCTCCCTCTCTCTCTGCCCCTCCCCCGTTCATGCTCTGACTCTCTCTGTCCCAAAAATAAATAAACGTTGAAAAAAAAAAAGTTTAAAAGAAGCCCTAGAGAGTTCCATCACCCCTTTCTGCCACATTAAGTTACTATATAAGCCACCCATCTACAATATTTTGTTATAGCAGCCCAAATGGACTAAGACAATAATTCTTTTTGATAGCCTAAAATGGAAACTCCTCAACAAGCTCCCCATGAATGGATACACAGATTGTTTATTGTCTTTTGGTCTTATAAAAAAAACCCTGCAATTAAAATCCTGAACATGCGTGTAAGTCTGGAGATTGCATACCTAAAAGTGGAATTGTTGGTGCAAAGGGTGGATGCATCTCTTATTCTGAAATAAATAGCCAAATTTCCCTCCATTTGTTTGCATCAGTTAATACTCCCACCAGCAATGCTTGAGATTCCCTAACTCGCCATACCCTTACTGAGTGCATTTTCAGAATTTATACTATTTGGCCAAATAGATGAAAAATGTTACCTTGTATTTGTAACATTACAGATGAGATTGAACAACGTTCTTTTGTTTAAAATGAAATTTATTTATATTGACTGTTAAAACCCATGTCATCTGAATATTATGCTGAAGTTCTCATTCCTCTTGATTTGAATGCACTTGAAATATATTAAATAAATTAGGTTTTTGTATATGATATTAAGTGAAGCACATTTTTACAGACTTTCTTTTATCTTTGACAGAGGTGTTTTATATAATGAGGATACTCTTTGAAATTTTTAAATATTCACATTTATCAATCCTATCCTTTCTGGACTAATTCTATCTTACTTAAATAAACCTATCCAGCTATAAGGTTAGTCACAATAAGTCTCCCATGTTTTCCTATAATACTTTTGTGATTGTTTTTTTATATTTAAGTTTTTGATTTATATGAGAGTTTATACACATGGACTGTGAGAAGTAGGAATCTAATTATATGCTGTTCAAGATGATAATTATCAAACTATTTTTGCACTTTTGTAAAATGTACTAAGTGTCCATATGAATTGTGGTGTATTTACAGATTTTAAAATTTTATTCCACTGATAAATTTGTATATTGCTATATTGGTACCACTCTGAAAAATTGTATTTTTATTATATGATTTAATATGCTAAATGCCCATTTTATTTAGTTACTTTTATTTTCTTAAAGTTCCTTTGTATCTTCTTCCACATGAGCTTTAGAATTCTTGTACTTAGTTCAAGAAAAGAAATACCTTCTACTTGGCAATCAGGTTAAAATTTATATTGTAAATTAAGTTTTTTGGTTTGTTTTTGTTTTAAAGAGAGATGAAAACATCTTGTTGGTATTTAATTATAATTATATTAAATGTATGAATTTATAATGTTTTTTTCTTATGAATTCAATTAAGCATCTAAGTTATTTTGGGAGAATAGACATTACAATATTGAGTGTTTCATCCAAAATGTATCTCCCCACTAAATCATGTGTGTTCTTATGTCTTTCAATATTTTTTTGACCTACACAGAGCTTCAAAGACATTTTCTAGGTATTTTATATTTCTTATTACTTACTGATGAGAATTTTTCTATTCTAAAATAATCACTGCTAAATTTCTTTTTATACATTTATTTGATATCTAACTTGTTTAAGAAACTCTTATTATTTCTATTTTTTTAAGTTTATTTACTTTGAGAGAGAGGGACAAAGTGTGGGGGAGGGGCAGAGAGAGAGAGAGAAAGAATCCCAAGCAGGCTACACATCGTCAGCCTGGAGCTTGATGCAGGGATCAACCATGAGATCATGACCTGAGCCAAAGTCGATGCTTAACCGACTGAGCCACCCACATGGCCAAAACTCTTAATATTGCTAATAGTTTTTCAGTTACTCTCTTTTGTTAAGGTTTTTATACTATACATAAATATAGTTTCATGTGTATTTTTCTTTTCAATAATTATAATTTTTAATTACTGTTTCATGACCCAGAACATTTGCTGTGAGTTATTGAGCAATAGTAAAATAATAGTAGTGAAAGAGAAGTTTTTGTCCATTTTAAGTTTCAAGGAAAATGTCTCTAGTGTCAATATAAAGTACAGAATACATAAGCATAAGAAAGATTATGTTGTAAAGCATCCTTCTATCACTAGTATGCTAATTTTAATTCAGAAAAGGACATTCAAGGTTTCTGTTTTGTTTTGTTTTATTTTGCTTTTAGACATCCAGTAAGAAGAGTTGTTTTTTTTTTCTTGTTACATATTGATATTGTAAAATAAAAAAACAACTGTGAAAAGAAAGAGAATATAAAAATATTTATGTTCATTTAGTTTGCCACAATTAACTGATCATTCTCTCTACAAATATTAAATGTATGCATATTAGGTATGTCTGTGTTCAGCAGACATTCAGTAACATTTGTCAAGAAGACAGTTAGAATTTACTCCCATTCTTTCACTTTTTTAATGCTCCCAAATACCTAGGTGAAAACTGTCAAAAACTGTGTACTGATAGGCATATTTGTTGGCTTTGTATATTTTTGTAAGGAATAAATTTGTATCTGTTGAACCCTTACTCTACGCATGAAAGTACAATGATGGGAATAAGCAGGAAGGCTCTGGAAAAAAGATTGCCTGGATTCTAAAGCCAAGTTCTCCCACTTGCTAGGTGTCATATTATTTCATCAATTAAAGGATGCACACTTTTTAATATTTTCACATCTCTGAAATTGGTTTGCTTCTTGAAATCAATGACACAGTCATAATTATAAACTAGAGTTTTGAAAATGAAATAATTATACACCTTTCAAGGACTGGTGCAATAGAGTCAATAAATTAAAATATGTTGACTTTGGATATAAGTGACATCACCTATGAAATGTAAGTAATATAACATTAATGTTAACATTAAAGGTTAATGGTAAAATATTAGATATGTTATCGCATAAGGCATTTAGTAAGTTCTCAATAAATTGATATATATTTGCTAGTGCTTAAAGATTAAAGATTCCATGCACAAAGTGCTTGATACCATATTAAGTGTACTCTATTAAGTGCTAAGCAAGAACAAACTAGATACTTTTTAATGTTTCTTTTTTTTAAGTTTGTATTTATTTATTTTGAGAGAGAGGGCCTGCATGAGTGGGGGAGGGGCAGAGAGGGAGAGAGAGAATCTGAAGCAGGTTCTGCACTCGCAGTGCAGAACCGGAGGAAGGGTTTGATCTCATAGACGGTGAGATCATGACCTGAGCCGAGATCAAGACTTGGTCGCTTAGGTGACTAATACTTTTTAATGTCCTCTTAAATGTAATCCACATAACAACATCATAAAGCATATTACTATCCCCATATAATAGGTAATAAAAGGTAAAATACACAGTAAGTTACTTCCTGAAAATCGAATAATGAATGCAGCAAAATGATGATTCAATTGTAGATCTTTTTCTGAGTTCAGTAGTTATCCCTTTCACATCAAAAACAAAACTGCTTACAATATATAGTGATAATAACTAAAGAGATACAATTCCTTAATGTCTTATATGGCATTCAAGCTATTTATAACAGGAAAATGTAAATCCTTAGAAGTTGTAAACACCATTATTGGATATTTTCTCTGATATTATATTCATGGCTGAAAGATTAATCCATTTGAGAAAATCTATGACAAATTTCCAATTAAATCCAAATAATTTCATTTTCTAAAATTTTACAACTTCAAAAGGTTTTAAATCTTAAGAGTATTTAGATGTATTTATGTGTAAGGGTGAGGTGTGTATTTATCATATTCTAGTAAATAACTGAGTGACAAACAGAAAGCAACACAGATGTAAATGTTAGGGGCAATTTCTTTTGATGTTGACATAATCATTTTGGCCAATCACAAAGTTGATTACAGAAAAATGTCCACGGATTGCCTTTAATATATAAATCTTGACTAAAAAAAATGGTATCCTATTTAATATATCAGGCTTACTAAAATGTGTTTGTCTGCTGACACATTGTGATATAAATTGGTAGGATAGATTATAAGAAATGCTGAGAGGCTGAGTTCCTGAAATCTCTGAAATATTCATCATCAATTTTTTAATCTGCTATTTAGTAACCAAGCTTTCATATCATGGTGGCCAAACTGAATATGTAATTCATGGAATAATGAAATGTCAAGGAAAAGGCAGCCAATGACTTGCTTATTTAAAATATTGTTTCATTAAAAAGTGCCACTTTAATGTTTGTTTCTAATAGTGACTGTCCTAATTCTAATAGTGACTGTCCTAATCTTCTATCAGTATCTTAATAGCCTTATATTTGTTCCCCCAAATTTACCTTCTTCTAATAAATTACTCTTCAAGAGCTTCGCATCTAATTACATATTTGAACTTATTTGTAATATCAACTTATAATGAAGATGAAACCTTATTAGAGCAAGCAGTTCACTGCAAGTTCAAACACTGAGTGGCCATAACTCAGTAATTCAGCAAGCTGATCTGATGCTCAAAAAGTGATGAAACGCAGTACCAGTTCATGCCAATACATGGCATCCTAATGACGGCTTTGAACTTTCCCATTTAAGACTCAAATCCTGAGCCAGAATTTCAGATCTTTTAAAATTTCTGCTCTTATCCTCCTTCTGCCAACAGGAATTCATTATCTATCCACTAACAGCAAATAATTGCACAAAATAAACAGGGAGTTAATTAATTGGTGTAATAAACACTAAGTGATTCGTCTTAACACACTAAAATAGTAATGGGAGCCATTCTGCCCTCTTATTTATCATTGAAAATTTCTTCCTAAAGACATGAGAGGAATGTGCTTTCAGTAACATGAGCACAGATGGGCATATCTTTATGATGAAATTGGACCCTACTACTAGGATTGATGACTCACACTACTGCATTTTCCCTCACTGAGAAGGAACTCAGTGATATTTTGCTTCTGTTATTAGTTTTCATTCCTAAATAACTGCATGGAAAGACTCCTCACCTAAGATGAAGAAAGATCCCATGTATTAAGATGAACTTTGGAAAGCTGAATTTAAATGATACAACCTTTGCCAGCTACCTTAGTCATGCCTCTAACCCAAGTTTTCACTGTTTTCTCTGTAAACCAAGTGATTGGAAATTAAAATTGTCAAGGCCCTTTCAATGCTTTAAAAAGAGAGTTTAAAAATTCTAGTCTAGTTGGAGTGCCTGGGGGACTCAGACAGTTAAGCATCCAACTTCAGCTCAGGTCGTGATCTCACGGTTTGAAAGTTCGAGCCCTACATGGGGCTTTCTGCTGTCAGCACAGAGCTTGCTTTGGATCCTCTGTCCCACTCTTTCTTTGCCCCTCCCCCGCTTGCACTTTCTCTGTCTCTTTTAAAACAAATAAGTAAACTAAATAAATAAATAATAAAATTCTAGTCTAGTGTTTGAATAAATAAGTAATTGAAATAAAAGAAGATCAAGAGGGAGACGGCAGAGAGATTAAATTTGGATAAGTGCAGGCCACAAGAAGGGAAGGGGCTCCAATTTGAGTTTGTGACATTTTCCGAAGGACTAAAGGGTAAAATAAATCTTAGAGGACTCAAGAAGAAGTGTTGCCTTCAAAACCAAAGGATGCTGAGTCTACTGGGGAAAAAGAAAAGTCATTAGCACTGAGCCATTGCTAACTTTGTATTCTGGACAAACAGCAACATATCTCATAGCTACGTTATCAAAATTATGTCTCGCCCTCAGGAGTGGATTATCCTCTTACTCCTTATGAGTTCTAAGATAACACTGCAGAACAAGAAGAAAATCCTAATTTTTCTTTTCCTCCAAATATCCTTAATGTTTACAGCATCTTACACATACTTTTACAATCATGCTAACTCAAAGAGACATACCACAAGAGACTACAGATAAAAAAGAATTCTGCTACTGTGAGTGTTCAGAGTACGAAGTTCTCCCCCATATTCAAACAAGAATATGGAAAAATCATTTAGCTATCCATTTACCATGATATGAGAACAACTCAAGAAAAGAGCATGATGAAATTGTCAGCTTTCATCAACAATCTGGGAAATCTGGGAGACTGAGGAACTTATTTCCCTGTTTTATAGAACTGTTTGCAGAACATTTTAGGAATAACAAAAATAACTTCTGCTTTACTGTTCTTTGAGACTGTCTGAAGTCTCTAAAAGTATTTGATAAAAGGTTATCTTGTATCTGTGGCAGTAATAGGACAAATACTGAACACATCAAAATTGTGAATGTGACAAATATTATGACACAATTGTACAATCACAGTGACATATACAATAAAGTATTCGAAATAAAGAAAAACACTCTGACAAGACTGTCAAGTGCAGACACTTTCATATCAAAAGAGACAACAAAATACGATCACAGTACAGGAAGAAAATTTTAAAAAGGAGAGGAGAGCACAAAAAGGCCTTGGAATCAAATGCCAAGATTTCAAAGTGAATTTAACAGAAAGCAAGACTGATGTGACTTTGGCTACAAGAGTGACAATGACATAATCAACACACCCTTGGGGGGAAAGAAAACAATGATTGGTTTTATCAAGCAGAGGAGAAAAATAACATCCAGAAAGCAGTGACAGAGGTTATGGTTAGATGCTCAGCCACCAAAGAAAAGCAAGGGTCTGCCCTATCTGTGAGAGGGCAAGCAATGTGATCATGGGCTCCTTGGAGCACAGGATGTACAACAAACCCAAAGAATACCATGACATGTTCCTCATATTTTTTCAGTTGGGAAACTGGGTTTGTGTCTATTACTTTATTTATGTTTGATGTATATTGCTGGAAATTAAATACCACAGTAGTTCTCAATGGAAGTCTGTCTCTAGTCAGCAATAGTAATGCGTGTATTTTGGCTAAGAAGTTTTGTGTGACCAATCCATAGAGCAGTAACTAAATTATTTGTAGGAAAAAAAAAAAGGCAGTTCTTAGCAGTTGACATGTTGGAGACAATAAAACTCGGGCTCTGAGTTAGGTTATGGCCAAACAGGTTTGAGCTGAGGAGTTCTAAGGTGAAGAAAATAGAAATACAATGATCTAGCAAAGTGTTAATGGGATATTAAAGGGATAAAAGTAAAAATATTTAAAATCACTGGAAAGCCATGAGCAAAATACTTTCATTCACAAGATAATCATGACCATTATCAAAAAAAAGCAGAGAAAATCAATGGAATCTGCGTTTCTCTTCACTTCTGTTCTATTTGGATTCAAATTAAAACACACTGGCTCCCTCTCTACACTATATGTATCACTCCTTTTACTCCTAAGTAATTGGAAAACCTCATCCCAGCCTCAGAAAGAATCCCACCTTTGTTGAGCTAAACAAAAAATCTGAAGTTGAAGGAAAGATGAAAAGGTTTTTTTTTTTTATTCTACCCCTTACGTCACCTCAGTTTTCTGCTTCTCTGTCCCACAAGACATCAACTGCTTCTTGCAATTGCCCCTTATATTTCATCTGGCAGACCTGCTTGAACCCTCACATTCCTTAAAGTGGATTATCTACATGGCAAAGGATTTCCTCTTGTTATTAGTAGTCAGCTAACATAAAATTCCTTTGATATCTCACTATGATGTAAACCACCAGGGTTAAGATTCAGAAGAGACAAAGGTGTGAAAGAGACAGACAGTTTCTCATTTACTCTACCTAATCCTCATTGGACAGGATGGCATTGTGATTAATACTATAGTCCCTGAAAGTAGACTTCCTGGGTTCAAATCTAGGCTGGCTTCACATTATTTGTGTGATAGTTATTTGTCTAGTTTTCATTATTTAATATATCTTGGCCTCAGTTTCTTCATCTGTAAAATGGAGATGGCTCCTATTTCAATGGAACTATCGTGTGAGCTAAATGAGAAATTACATGCAAAATGCCCAGTACATAAAAAGCCTTGAATTAAAATTAGCATAACGGTATTACACATGACTTTTTCTCACTGTCTTGGAGTTTAAATTGAGGGTCAAAAGGCTAGGAACATTATCAAAGGTATTTGGTATTTCACACCCTAAAATAAGGCACTAGACCTTCCTAGAGTCAGTTTGTGGAACAGATTCTGCCAGTATTAATAGCCCATTGCCAGCCCCAAGCTAAATAAGGGAAGATAAGGGAGACTTCAGGAAGTTAAAGTGAACTATAGCACAGACTTCTTTACAAAGAGTTTGTGGAGGTCTGTGGCAGGGAGAGGGTTGCTTGTCTACAGCAAACCTCAAAAGAGACCCTCAGAGAAATATTTACAGAGTTTGACACATGTTTCTGAGGGTTATGGAGACATCTGTGGGTACACAGGTTGTACCTGACTTATGACAAGAAGCCTAAAAGATAATAAGAGATTGGCTAGAGTGGGCAGAAAAAGGAGAGAGGGCTATAAAAGAACAAGGTGCCCATTAACTGATGGCAGAGCCCAGGGTACCAGATGTGGACTGTGTAGAGTTGGAGAGGACAGTGATCGATCTTGCACAGCACACCTACCCGGAAGAGCTTTCTGCGTGGAATGGAGTGAGCTCTGCAGAAGGAGGCTAGAGGTGAAGCTAGAATACAAATTCCAAGGCAGAGGCCATGGCTCACAGCCAGAAGAGGCACCACTTGTGCCAGCAACTTCAGAGAGTTTCTTGGGGTCCCAGGGGCAGGGGAGAATGGTATAGAGCTGCTCTGAGAAGTCCTCAAAGATGCTCCGTGCAAGAGAAATCTGGAAGTGTGCATCTACCACACTGAAAACTCTAGTGCCAAGTACTAATTGTACCCCACCAGTTGACATTTTTCTGTCTTTACCCTTCTTTTCCTGGATCCCCACTATTCCTGGGCCTGGAATTAGACAACCAGATTCCCTGTCCTCATGTGCTGGGGCTAGGCCCACTTCATGCTTGTGGTGTAGGCCTCTTTTTCTTTTACTGTTTATTTATTTTTGAAGGAGAGAGAGACAGGGTGAGTGGGGGAAGGGCAGAGAAAGACGAAGACACAGAATCTGAAGCAGGCTCCAGGCTCTGAGCCATCAGTGCTGAGCTGTCATGACCTGAGCTGAAGTCAGATGCTTAACCAACTGAGCCACCCAGGTGCCTCTGGGTCTCTTTTAATAACATTGCCCCTTGCTCACAAGAGTGTCCCAGTTTAGATAATATGCTAATGCAGTCAACATTCTCTAGAAGAGACAGAAAAATCCTAGTGAGTGAGGAATGAGGAGGAAAGAGCAATGTGGGGAAATTATGAGCAGTCTACCACGTCTTTCTCCCTTGCCTTTTCCTACTACAGAACTCTAAGAATGAACCAAACCCTAGGGCAGAAGAGAGCTTTTCATTAGATGACAGTCTAAAGTTTTAGGTTTTTCGGGGCGCCTGAGTGGCTCAGTCGGTTGAGCGTCCGACTTCAGCCTGGGTCACGATCTCGCGGTCTGTGAGTTCGAGCCCCGCGTCAGGCTCTGGGCTGATGGCTCAGAGCCTGGAGCCTGCTTCCGATTCTGTGTCTCCCTCTCTCTCTGACCCTCCCCCGTTCATGCTCTGTCTCTCTCTGTCTCAAGAATAAACGTTAAAAAAAAAAAATTTTTTTTTTAAAAAAAATAAAGTTTTGGGTTTCTGTTTTTAAGTAAGCTCAATGCCCAATGTGGGACTTGAACTCACAACCTTGAGACGAGGAGTCACATGCTTTACTGACTGAGCCAGCCAGGCATATCTAGAGTTTTTATATATAAAATAAGCCTAAGGTTTTACTTCATGAAAGCAAAGGGAAAAGCTATTCAACTTGATGGAATTTTTATCAATAAGGGAAAAAGAAGTTTATTTAATAGGTTTGCAAAGAACTGGGGGAAAGTAAAACAGCTTTCTCACTCAGTCCACTGTAACCAGGGCCTTCAATACACAATTTTGCATCACATATTATTTTGTATTTGACAAATATTAACCACTGTGCCACTAGGAATATAGTTGTGCACAGACAAGGTGCCCGCACTCATGAAGCTTACGTTAATTGATAAGAGATAATAAGCAAAAATAAACATAGAAACAAGTGATGTAAACATAAAAAATACCAGATAGTGATACTTTACACACAATTAATATAAATGGATATGCTAGAGAATCAGTGCGTTGTTAATTTACTTGCAACGCCAAGGAAGGCTTCTCTGAAGATACTGTAATTAGCTGAGGACTAAATATAAAAGGGACTGAGTTATGCCGAAATCCAGAAGACCATTCCAGCAAAAGGACAAATATTCTTAAGGGAAACAAGCTTGAAAATTTTAAGGAACTAGTAGACGTCTACTGTGGTTTGAGCATGCTGGAGAAGAGAAGAGGGATAGTATATGTTTTTGTAAACTCATTACTTTATATGTCCATGGTAATAGAAGAAACCCAGGATAATTTCTAAAGTTTCAGCTTGAGCGGCTGGGTGGGTAATGGTGTCATTTACATAAACTCAGAAGATTGAAGGAGAAGCAGGTTTGGAAAGACGGGGCTATTGTTAAGGTGCCCATGAGAAAGTCGAAGGTTTGTATCCAATAATTGGAGGACACGGGCCTTTAATTAAGAGCAGACAACTAACATTCAATGGGTACCTGGGAAAATCTCTAACTTAGAGAATCCAGAACAAACAAAGATAAGTTTAAATTTGGAAGAAAAGTAGAATGTTCATAAGAAACAAAACATTCAATATAAAATCACAATGAAGATCCCCAGAAAATGAAGATATGGTACTGAAAATGAAAAATTCAAGAGACGATTTGAAAGACAAAGGGAAAAAGGTAAGAAAATACCCTAGAAAGTTCAATAAACAGACAAAGGCAAAAAACAGTAGAGAAAAGACAATAATTAGAAGTCCTGTTCAGGTATAATATGAGTTCCAGACAGAGAATAAAGAAAAGGAAGAGAAGAAAACTGTCCCCATGCATCATTCAAGAGAATTTCACCAAAGTGAATTTAAAAGGCTAGGACTGGGGCGCCTGGGTGGCGCAGTCGGTTAAGCGTCCGACTTCAGCCAGGTCACGATCTCGCGGTCCGTGAGTTCGAGCCCCGCGTCAGGCTCTGGGCTGATGGCTCAGAGCCTGGAGCCTGTTTCCAATTCTGTGTCTCCCTCTCTCTCTGCCCCTCCCCCGTTCATGCTCTGTCTCTCTCTGTCCCAAAAATAAATAAACGTTGAAAAAAAAAATAAAAAAATAAAAGGCTAGGACTTATTAACAGCTTAATATATGCCAGGTACTAAGTGCTCAACTCTGAGTAGTTCATTAAATCGTCACAACATCCTGTGTGATGGGTTATTATTATCACTTCTATGCAAAAGATCAGATATCCAAATGCAATATTTATGGAGAATAAATGAAGACAATGAAGTCTACAAAAGACAAAGAGGAAAATTATGTCTAATATTGAATTTTATATAACTAAGAATGAAATAAAAATATTTCCAACAGACAATCTCTTGAAAAAGTTAACTCCCATCACCCCCTTTCTTCACAGCTAATAGAGGTTGTGCTCCAACAAAGTGAAGGAACACATGGAATGCAAAAAATAGGGCTTTTAGCAGAATAAAGGAGAAAAGAAGCCCTGGGATGCTGATAAGGGAGTTCTCAGAAGACCCCTCCACACTCCCAGTGCCAGGGCAACCAGATTAGAAAGCTCAGAAAGAGAGCTTCAAAAAATTGAAACTGCCAAATTTTTATATCATCTAAATATATTGAGATTTAGACAACTGACAGGATTTGGGGTAGAATTAATGATAACTAAATAGAAATCATTTTACATGAAAATGAGACAACTATTAATTTATAAGGAAAAAAAGTTTGCACCTTGAAGACTATGTGTTATAACTTTGATAAAAACAGAGACCAGCAAGTACAGGAAGGAGGGAGAAATGGAAGAGAGGAAGGGAGGGAGAGAGGGAGGTTCAAGAAGCTGGCTATTTGAGGCACTTGGAAGGCTCAGTGGGTTCAGCGTCCAACTTCAGCTCAGGTCATGATCTCACAGTTCGTGAATTCAAGTCCCCCATCTGGCTCTCTGCTGTCAGCACAGAGCCCACTTTGGATCCTCTGTCCCCCTTTCTCTCTCTGTGCCTCCCCTGCTGGTTATCTCTCTGTTTCAAAATAAACAAATGAACTTAAAAATATATATATATGGCAATTTATGGTGTTAATTATTTCAGCACATAATTTATTTTTTTAAGAATTTTTTAATGTTTATTTATTTTTGAAAGAGGAGAGAGACAGAGCACTAGTGGGGGAGAGGCAGAGAGAGAGGGAGACAGAAAATCTAAGACAGGCTCCAGGCTCAACTGTCAGCACAGAGCCTGACGCAGGGATCGAACCCACGAACTGTGAGATCATGAGCTGAGCCGAAGTCAGATGCTTAACCAACTGAACCACCCAGTGCATAATTTAATACATTACCAAATGAATGCTTTAATAAATGGCTTACATCTTAAAATGATAAAAAATACCCTGAATTACCCTCAAAACCCGAAATCCATTATTTAATTTTTTTTTTTTCTATTTCCCTGATGCTATTAAACATTACTCATCCCCAAGTAAAAACCTTTGCTCAGCAGACACCATCCTTGAAAGTTACTTTTCGTTGTTCATTGTTTCTCTACCCATCTGCTCCACGTCAGTTCAGGTTAGGAGGACTCGTGCAACTGAAATCTCCCTCAGAAAACAATTCCCCCAGCAGGTGTTACCTGTGAAGAGTGTGACTTCCCCCCTGATATCATACAATCTGCCTCTCCCTCACACTGTGTACCTTGTGAGAGATTCCTTCTCCCACATGCTCCTATCCCAGAGGCCACTGAACTGAATAGCAAATGGGCATGAACTAATGTAGACAAAGCACTTATATCCCAAGCTGAAGGCAAACACTAGCAAAAGTGAAAAATAAAATTGTTTAGGAGCAGCAAAACGTCCAAATGGATATTTTAAAATCTGGTGGATTAATGTCTACTCCAAATGCATAGCTACATTCCTTGCAAGACCAAAGAGCATGAAGAACAACAGTATTAATGAATGTTCTTCTCAAAGCAAGCAGTGCGGGTCTCAAATATCTTTCTCAAAGCTTCAATTTCGCAAGTTCCTCATCATGCGAGCTGTACAGAAATGAGCTACAATCCTCAGGATCACCTTTCGATGGGCTCAAATCCCAAATGTGCTTGTATAAAAATTAAGAAGGCAGCAGAGACTAGAGTGGAAACACAGATAGATTTTCAGAATTGTGCCTTGTCTTTAGGGTATTTGGATCCAAGAGGAGAAATCCACAGACTGTAACACCATTTGTTTGCAGCATAAATACCGTCAGTGTGGTTCAGTCACATCTACAACACTCCATCTGCCAGCTGTGAGAAAGAAAAGGAAAGCAATTAGGCATATTATTAATCAAGGCTTGAAGTGGCAGGTTCAAGCACCACATGATTCATGATATGTGATGAAAGATCTAGATAATGTGTTTTCTTTAACTGAAACACCATAGAAAAAATTCAGGATTCGTTTTTAAGTTTTTGACTTATTTATGGGATAGAATGACTGACCACCCAGTTACAGAATTACATAGCAAATTTATTGGAACAGAATCAGTTTTTTCCTTAACACACATGCACACATATGCATACCATTAATAATTCTGTATCTCCTTTATGTGCCACCCCGCATCCTTCTCGTCCCCCAGGATTTTCACCCTCACAATGACGAGAAACAGATGAAACACCAAAGGGACTAGGACTAGGGAGACAGAATTCTCTTCTTCTTCTAATCACCAAGCTTAGACTGGCAGGTAGGTGGCTGCCTACTAGTATGATGTCAGTCTGACCACCTCCAAAACAACTGCTCTACTGCTCACGTATCTAAATGGTCAATGAGTACAGTGATTATACCTTCATTTGTTGGGCTGGGACAAAAGATGGGTTCTGCTTCTTATTGTAATATGAAGGTCCGTGGGTGGTATTACACTTTAAGCCCCCTCGGTCACTACTGAAAAGTTTGTCATTTCACAAGAGCTGGTAGAGAGAGGAAAGAGGGAGGACATAGAAAGCACCAGGGGCTGAGAGACCTAGCCTGTGGAGGACAGACAAGGACACAGAAAAAGGACTGTAAGGTGCAAAAGACAGATGTCACCACGGCCCACAAAACACTGTCTTCTGGCCCCTTCCTACCTCTCCCGTTCTGTATTCCTGTCACTCACAGCAATATAGCCATTCTGGCTTCCATTTTTAGATTTTCAGTTTCCAGTTTCTAATCCTCTTAGGACCCATCCATATGCTGTTCTTTTGTCCATAACACTACTCCACACGCACCTGGCCAACTTCCAATGATCCTCAGAGCCTTAAATGTGGCCTTCTCAAGTAATGCTTTTCTGAGTCCCCCAAACTAAGCCAAATAATTTTATCATGCAGTCTCATGATAAAAGAAACCCTCCTGGAATATTAGCTAGTGGGTTAGGCAGCAGTGTTTTGAGATTCCACTCTGTGGAAAGCATATTTCTAGATATGTGACTTATCTGTAAAGTTTCTGACCTCTGGGTTCTGCCAATCAAATATGGGAGCCAAATGAACAAATGTAACTAAGACATTAAATCTCCAACAGAGAAAACCCATACATGAATGTAAGCTAATGCAGCTTAGAGTTTGGTGATGAACAGTACATAACTGAAGCCAGATGGCCTGCTTCGGAATCCACTCAGTCTCAATCTTTATCAGCCATTTCTTCGGGCATGTTATTTTACCTCTCCATGATTCATTTTTATTATCAGTAGAATGACTGTAAGAAAAGATCCTGCTTTTTAGAATCGTGTTCATTTTGTAAATATGTGTCCAAAGTGCTTAAAGACAGAAAGCCTGGGATAGATGTATATACTTATATAAATATTATATATTTATCATATTATAATATTTAATATAAAATACTTTATTATATTACACTTTACACTACATGTTATTATATATAATTACTATAATTATACATGAATATATATTTATATATTATAGCTAAAATTTAGTGAATGCTTAATGTTTTAAGCTAAATCCTCAGCCCTAAAAAACTCAATTCCAAAAAGCTGAGGAAATGCCAAGGTGAAGGGACCTACCAGAATCTAGCTAATCAGAGAAGTTAAAGTTCATCAGAGAAGGGAATTTGAAGGAAAAATCCTGAAGGACGAGGGCCACACAGCTTAGTGTAATGCAAAAGAGTACATTTTCAAAAGGGACAAAAAGAAGCCTGTAAACTCAGAGACAGAAGTGACTAGGTGTGTTTAGATGAAAAGATGGTTTATTCGATCTGAATATGTGCACCATGGAATAACACCAGTAAAATGAGCAACAGGAGTTGAAGGCCTTGGGGCAGATGTCGGAGAATTTGATTCAAGAGCTAATTAAGAGCTACAATGGTTTCCTGTGCAGGGAGTAATCTGATTAAAATAATTTAAGGAAATGATAATTGTTGCTTTAATTAGAATGGATTAGAAAGGCTGAGAAATTGTCCAGCTATGATTTGATCAGCAGCAGGACTCAAAAAGAAAACTATGAAAACTGAGAAGGTATGTTTCTGGGAAGAGATGCAACAGAATTGTATTGCAGAAGCCTAATGTAGACTCACAGAAAGGATATAACCTAACAAGGATCAGGATATACTGTTATCCTTGTTTGTAATAGAACTGTGTACTTTATTAATCTTTAATGCAGTTTATAATTCAATGCTCTGATCTTTTTGTTGAGAGAAGAAAAATCTTCTCAGACCAGTGTTACCCGGTAATAGAATCTCCCGTATCCTTTTTTAGCCAAATTGCTAGAACAGCCTGCAATGACTGGTGACAAATCAGACCTATCAGACATATCCGCTACTTTGAAGACATTAGCCGTTAGGAGCTCAGCTGACTCACCAAATTCATTTTACATAGCTTACCAAACAGCTGTCAGACTTCAATTGATTTTGTGTCACTTGAAATCCAAGAACTTAGAAGTTAAAAGAACCATATCACAAGGTTGACACCTTAATCTTACTCACCTCTGATTCTGTGACTGACATTATTAAGAGATTAATGAGCACTTGTTCAGTGCTATTTTTATGCCTATGAACACTGTGTTCACTATCAATTCTAGTTTATCATCTGTACATTTGGTCCTTTTCAATTATCAAGTGACCCATATTCTTAAAAACACTCCATGTTTTGAATATCTTATCTATAAGATGGGTAAGAAACCATTCTTTTGGTGATAAATTACATCCTGACACCTCTCAGGAGGAAAGAGGGGAAAAGTACTTTGCATTGAATACAATGTGTTGAGTGACAAGATTTGCAGAAATTGCTTCACATTTTATCTCATTTAATCTTTTACTGAATTCTATGATGTAAAAATAACTATTGCTTTTCCCCAGGTGGAGGTGCAGAGGCTCGGGAAGGCTGAGCACCACACTCAGTGTCACGTGGCTAATAAACGTCCCGGTTAAAACATGAAGTCTGTTTTGCAAGCCTTGAATGCTTTCATATGATGCTGCCTCTCTCCTCCCCTTCTCAAGGACAAACATTCCTTGTCCTCAGAGCATGGTCATAAATCACACAGTACCACATCCACTGCCAAACTACAATCAGGTGGGAGAGATAACCAGCCACACTGTCAACTAAGAAAACAATCAAAGGGGCAGCCAACAGCCAGTGAGGCAGAGATGGACTGTCCTCTTGATCCAGAGAGAAAATCTACTTGCTCTGTTCACAGATTCTAAGTGTCACCCTAATGCTTGTGTGATGTGTAGATGAAGATGCCACAGGCCATGGTCCTAAAGGCTTGAAATTTAATGGATAAAGCGAACCTCCAAACAGTGGACCCGTGTAAGAATGAAGGAGAAAGCTGCTGTTTTGGAGAATAGAAATGCTTTCTATAAAACGTGCTTTGATGGGAAACTAGGGTTTTATTTAAATAACAATAGAGGGGTGCTTGGGTGGCACAGTCGGTTAAGCAGCCGACTTCAGCCAGGTCATGATCTCGCGGTCCGTGAGTTCGAGCCCCACGTCAGGCTCTGGGCTGATGGCTCGGAGCCTGAAGCCTGTCTCCGATTCTGTGTCTCCCTCTCTCTCTGCCCCTCCCCCGTTCATGCTCTGTCTCTCTCTGTCCCAAAAATAAATAAAAAACGTTGAAAAAAAAATTTTAAATAACAATAGAGATAGGGCTTTCTTAGCAAGTGGGAAAAATAGCAGAAACAACCACCACAGCGGTACAAAATGACTTGGCTTGCTTGGAAGGGTGAGCAAGCCAATGTAGATGTAGTATAAAGTGTGTTTGTGTGTGCGTGTCTCTGTATGTATATGTTGTGCTCTGCCTGTGGCTAATTCCATGACCCTGAATACACACTATTAAATTTTAAGTTTCTTTCATGAGCAGAATGAAGTCACTGAAGGGTTTTATACCGAATAGTGACATAGTAAGGACTACATTATTATTTTCACTATTACTAGTATTATTATTACTCACAGTAATAACAGTAGTCAATAATAACCAACTTTTGTTAAATGCTTATGAAGTACCAGGCACTTCGCTAAGCACCTAATAGGAATTTTTCATTGATTTCTGACACTGGTCTCATAAATTAGGAATAATTTTATTTCTGTTTGATAATGATGGAAACCAAGCCTTAGGGAAATTATCACTCTCTCAAGTTTTCACTGATAGCAAGAGCAAAATGTATTTTGCCTCCTGCTATTACACTCGAATTTGTCTTTCTACAGAAATCTATTCTTAACTACCACGCTCTACTGTCCCTGCATTACATATAAAAAATGAGGTATGTAAAGGGGCAAGCTGGATCTCAGTGAGACTCGGCAGAAAGAGCAGTCATTCACCATTGGTAACAGGTATTTTCACTTCCTTCCTGTCTTCGTGAAAATTATTAGAAAAGCAACTTAAGCCTTCTCCACAGTTTTCTGTAGTTGCTATTCATTTCCTTGGTTTTCTACATACTGAAAACTGAAAAAATATGCACTCCCTGGAGATAGAAGAGGAAAATTGAGATTTATGATATTTTGCTTTCTACTAGCATTTAAAGATCTCAATGCAATGTGCCAACATTTTCTCATTCATTCTTATCTCAGTGAAAGAGGAAGGGCAATTTCACTGATTAAAGGATGCTGTTTCTACTAACTGCATCATTTCAGTGGCTCAAAGAAGACATATGCCAAGAAATTTTCTAAGGTATGGTGGAAGTCAGCAATACCATTGACTTTATTTTTTTTTATTTATATATGAAATTTATTGTCAGATTGGTTTCCATACAACACCCAGTGCTCAT
>NW_024412411.1:24445111-24462830 GCF_014898765.1 Herpailurus yagouaroundi | reverse complement strand
TATAGAAAGATATGGGTTTAGAGTCATTGTGATGTCTGTATGTTTTATGCTTGTAGTGATGTCTCTGGTACTTTGTCTCACAGGGTCCCCCTTAGGATCTCTTGTAGGGCTGGTTTAGTCGTGACAAATTCCTTCAGTTTTTGTTTGTTTGGGAAGACCTTCATCTCTCCTTCTATTCTAAATAACAGACTTGCTGGATAAAGGATTCTTGGCTGCATATTTTTTCTGTCTAGCACACTGAAAATCTCGTGCCAATTCTTTCTGGCCTGCCAAGTTTCAAAAATATGGAACGCTTCACGAATTTGCGTGTCATCCTTGCGCAGGGGCCATGCTAATCTTCTCTGTATCGTTCCAATTTTAGTATATGTGCTGCCGAAGTGAGGACTAGGCTTTGTTAATAGAGGGTAATGGAGGGACATTGAAAAGCTGTAGTACAAGCAAAGGATTTCACTTCTAGATTCTAGTGTGCAGTTGTTGTTTTGTCACCAGCAGATTGGTGTGTGTGTGTGTGTGTGTGTGTGTGTCCCCAGTATTGCTTATAATATCCCTCCCGGAACTATGGCCTACACTCTCCAACCACCCACCTGGCTATTCCTATGTACCAGCTTGTTGGTTCATAAACTGGTCCCTGTACATGGAGGGCATGGAGAGATGGAAGAAAGAGGAAACCACTCGAGACTGGTAGGCAGCAGGTTTAATACATAAGGGAACCTACATAGGAGTCTTATCTTGAGCACCTGCAAGACAAATAGATCTTTGCACCTATCTACCAGAATCTTAAAAGTTTATATAAAGGCTTTAATTGGGTTTAGTCATGTATACCTTCCAGATGGTCTCAACAACACCTTAATCTCTCAAGGCTATGACCTCAGAACAGCTCCCACTGTGGGAATGGTGGGCAGAACATAAATTCCAAAGACAAAAGATAGAGTGAGGAGTCTTCAATTGCCTGATTCCAGCTTTCATGTCAACCAGCTATCACATCCTCTTGATGACCTCCTCCAGTACAGCTTAAGCCAGTGACCTCTGGCAAATCTTTCCAGCCACTTGGCAGACCACTCTTATAGACCACTTCTGACTTTCAACCTTTAGCAAATTTCTTACAACCAGCAAGCTACATATTCCTGTTGCAACCACCTCAGTCCAGAAAGATTTGACTCTCAGTCTTGGAGTGAGAGAAATGTGCTAAGTTCTTAGTTCTTTCTTGTTTGTTGTCCCTAAGCCCCAGAGGAAGTGACAATATTTTGTTTTTGCTACTAGTAACTATACTAAACTATACTATACTATACTATACTATACTATACTATACTATTACTGGTGTCATTTGTCCCGACTGAACCCTTACTGATGCAAAATTAATACCAGAAGTAGTCCCAGGAGACAGACACTCAAAGATGAGATTTGGGGACATGTTTGGTCCTTCCCTTAGATTTGAATATGGTGCTGAACTACTTCCCAATGCAAAAATATATGTTGATAATGCATGGCATGCAGTGGCATCACATTTAGTCATAGTATCACTGTACTTGCTTATGATGAAGTTCTAATTTCACTTGGACTAGATGTCTTGAATGGTCATGTGGCTGCTGCACTTAGCTGCAATAATGATAACTACAAAGACTGTAGTATGGATCAGAATCTCCTGAGTCCCAAGTATACTTGAATGCTTACAAGGAAACAACAACAATAACAAAAGAGATCTCTTATGGATTGATTTTTTTTTTAATTTTTTTTTCAACGTTTATTTATTTTTGGGACAGAGAGAGACAGAGCATGAACGGGGGAGGGGCAGAGAGAGAGGGAGACACAGAATCGGAAACAGGCTCCAGGCTCCGAGCCATCAGCCCAGAGCCCGACGCGGGGCTCAAACTCACGGACCGCGAGATCGTGACCTGGCTGAAGTCGGACGCTTAACCGACTGCGCCACCCAGGCGCCCCTCTTATGGATTGATATTATTGAAAAATTAAAATCTAAATTTAGTTGTGCAGGTTGAAGGATTAAAGCATCATTAAATTCACATTCTTCCCAAATTGTACATTTAAATATTAGAACATTGATTAGGAAACAATAGGCCCTTAAAACTCTGAATGAAGATGTCAGGATGGATCAAATAAAACTGAACATCTTGAACCGCCAAGACACATTGAAACTCCCTTCTTAGCAGAAATAGCTTAGATTCCTGTGTCTGAAGAGACTACTCTTCCTTTGCCTGAAAACTGGTAACTTCACCTGGGGCAGATGCCTTGTAAGGTTATGCTCTAGGTATCAGCTACATGGTATGACCCAAGAAGAAATAGCTTATACTCCAAATAATTCAAGAATGTGTTAATAGTTTTCAGCAAAACCCTGGGGAATATACGTGGGAGGATGGAATATAACACAAAACCAAGCAAAAGACATTCATATGTTTGCATTTGCATTGTTAAATAATCTGAATTTAATAAATGATACTCATGCACCTAGAAGTAATATCTTACTTGGTTGGTTGACTGAAACTAGGATTTAATGGCTATGTTTAATGAGAATGAGATGTTGGTGCTTCCCTTGAATGATGAGTACAAATTCAAAGCTTATAGAGATGGGAATTTTGGAATGGATTAATGTGTGATCTATACAGCCACCCACGAAGGCAACCCAGAAGATGCTCCCTTCACTATGCATTGCCAATTACATTACTAAGTATAGCATATTTATCCTTTAAAATCTCTGTGGTTCCTCTTCTTAGCCAGATATGACAATGCAATTGAGACGGGCTCCTGATTTCAGTGAAGATGATAAGATTCCCAGAGTGGCAGAGACCAAGTGGCAAGACTTATCTGCCAAGGACAAGATGAACATGTTTGCCATCAACATCAGCAGAGATATTCCAGTAATCAAAATATTTTGGTATTCAGGGATCTCTGACAGTGACATAGCTTTCCTAGGAATGAAACAGATGGGAGTCCTACAGGGACACAATTGGAACCTATGTAACTGAAAAAAACTCTATGGGCATATGGGAAAAGTAAACATCTAGACTTTCTGGGGATAATTAAGCATGGTAAATTGTCAGTAATTTCTTAGGGGCTCAAAATGTGACTGTGCCCCATGAGTCAAAGTGGGGATTTATAGTGGTAAGGTAATAAAAGGAGTCTTAGCCAACATCTGAATGATAATGGGCTCAATAATTACACAGATTCACCCTGTTTTTTGTTTTCCACAGTCCCTGATTGTGTAATTAAAATAGACATACTTGGAAATTGGTAGAATACCTAAACTGACTCTTGGACACATAAGGTAAGGTCCATAGTAGAAAGGGCCAAACTGAAAGCCCCTGGAATTTGCATACCTACCAAAGTATTGACTCAGAAGCAATGTTATATCCCCAAAGGAATTCAAAGATTACTGCCAACACTGAAGACTTGTTAAGATGCAGGGATGGGTAATACCTATCACATGTTCACCTAGTTGGTGAAGAAACTTGTTGCATAGATATTGGAGGATGACTGGAATATCACGAGCTTACTCAGATAATGAACATAATTGCAGCTGTTTTCTCAGGTGAAATATCTTTACTTGAGTAAATCTACACGCCTCTGACAGTTAGTATTCAGCTATTGATATGGCTAGCATATCTTCCCATAGCGGTGTATAAGGACAAATAAAAGCAGTTTTATTTTACCTGAGAAGGGCAAGAATACACCTTCACATTCTCACCTAAAGGCTTGCAGGAGACACCTCTTAGAGATGTTGACCATGTCAACATTCTGCAAAATATCCCATTCTTCCACTATGGATGATTGAAACTGATAAACAGGGAGTAGCAAATACCTTAGATTCCTTAGTAAAACATGCAGTCCAGAGAATAATCCCACAAAAATTCAGGAATCTATGACTTCATTGCAATTTCTAGGGGTACAAGCATGTGGATGGAATCCTTGCTAAGGTGAGTTGCTACATCTCTCACCATCTATCATGAAAAAATAGGTACAACACAAAGTCAGTCTTTATGGATTTGGGAGGTAACAGATACCATAGATAAGTGTGTTACTTTGATTCATGTACTGAATCACCAGGAAATTTGACAAATTTGAGGAAAAGAAGATGCTGCAACAAGTCCAGACTACAGTTAAAACTACTTTTCCACTGTGGCTTTTTGAATGGGTAGATCTAATTACACTTAAAGCATTTTTGGCAAATAAGGATGTTATAGGGAGCCTTCTATAAGTACAAATAGGAGAATCTCAAAAACCGTAAGTTTGGAGCAACTCTATGTTTCTTCTGCAGATTATTGCCTTTCTTAAAAAAAACTGCTTAACACCAGTTGGCTATGCAATCTGAGCTTCCTATCAAAAACAAGTTTTGGGGATGTTTGACAATAGTTTATCATCAAAGAGAAAGAGTTTAAAAGAGACTGAGTTCACACATGTATAGAAAATATAAGTTGATGGGGCACCTTGATGGCTTAGTCGGTTGAGCATCCAACTTTGGCTCAGGTCATGATCCTATGTGTCTTGAGTTCAAGCCCCACACTGGGCTCTGTACTGACAGCTCAGAACCTGTGGTCTGCTAAGGTTTCTGTGTGTCCCTCTCCCTTGGCACCTCCCCTGTTCACACTCTGCTGTCTCTCTCTCACACGCAAAAATAAATAAACATTTTTTAAAAATTAAAGAAAGAAGATATAAGTTGCATGAGCAATTAGCTCAGACTTCTTATAACAATGATTCATGCTGCATTTCTTCTCCTCACTTAATTTATACCTATAGCTTCATAGAGAGTTCCATAAACAGGAAGAAATAAAGTGGATGGATGCAGTAGCAGAGACAGACTCAAGGATGACAGAAAACAACAGCAGTAAAGGAAAGTATTCCCCGTGGGCAGAGTTCAAATAGTGAATTTAGTTTTCCACTTTGTCGGGACTAGAAGATGGCTGACTCATAAGCAGTTTTTTGATGGTTTAGTTGGGATGAAAATAGACTTGGAGGGAACAGGGATGGAGGAGAGTGACAATGTCTGGAAAGACATATGGATGAGCCTTGAAGAATAAGGAAAATACTATAAAAATATTGTTGCCCCATGTGAATGTTTGCCAAAGGAGAATTTCAATAGTATAGTGGACAAAATTATACAAATATCAGTCATTCCTTACCCCCAGCCACTTCATTACAAGGTAAATGAGCCCATGTAGAAAGTGTTCTCAATCTTAGGGATGGAGGCAATGCTTGGGTTCAAAACTTGGAATTTCTCTAACCAAATCTGACCTAGATACTACTAATGCTAAGTATCTATTCTGCCAACAGAAAAGATCAACCCTGGGGGATCTTCAGTCAGTGGGGGAAAATCAGTCAGTGAATTGGTGGCAGTTGATTATATTGGATATTTTCCATTATCAGGAAGCAGAGATTCATCCTCGCTGAAAAAGACCCATATACTTTGAATGTGGATTAACTTTCCCTGTACATAATGCTTTTGCCAGCACCACCATTCACAGACCTATGATATTTTGCAGAATGTTGGTCCTGATTACTCACTGTGATAGTATTCCAGAATTGCTTCTGATCAAGTAAACCTTTCAAAACAAAGGAGTGTATAAATGGGCTCATGCCAATGGAATCACTGGTCTTTTCTCTTTGCTTGTCGTTCATCTATATTTATTTATACATTGACTTTATTCTTCTTCTTTCCCTTACTATTTTTATATACAAGTTGTTGGAGATCAACTTTAAAATGTAATCTTTAGCACTGACCAAGAGGCACTAAATGTCCCCTCAGCTTGACTAGGTTTTAGACAGCTTTCTTTCTGACTGTAACCCATTCTACCTCCAACTTTCCATTTCATTTTTTTAAATTTTTAATGTTTCATTTATTTTTGAGAGAGACAGAGAAACAAGTATGAGTGGGGGAAGTGCAGAAAGAGAGGGAGACACAGAATCCAAAGCAGGCTCCAGGCTCTGAGCTGTCAGCACAGAACCTGATACGGGGCTTGAACCCACGAATCTTGATATCATTACCTGAGCTCAAATCGGATGCTTATCCGACTGAGCCACCCAGGTGCCCTGACAAATTTCCATTCCTTAAAGCACTTACTTTAGAAAAAGTGTTATTCTTTCTCTGACCCTTTCACATGATATCTTTTTTAAAACTTGCCAATTTTGCAACCCAGGAATTTCTTTTTCAAGGATCTAGGAGCCATCCTTTTAAAATATAATCATCAAAGCAGAGAGCACTTTCATCTCCCAGTTTCTATTGGAGAGTAGAAGCCTAAGTTCTTTAACCTTCATTTGAGCTGTTACAGTAGTCACCTAATGGTTTCCACTCTTCTCCTTCAAATTCATCCTCATCTCTTGCCTCTGAATATTCTATTTAAAGAAGAAATATGAGTATGTTACTACTTTTCTACCATCTTTAAATTGTACTCATAACCTAAAGTGATACTTACTTCTCAAACCCAGGCATGCCTATTACCACACATACAGAGATGTACCAAGAGGAATTCAAAGTATTAACATGGCACATCTTTCTGGAACCAATTTTATTCAGATATTTTTGGAAGTAATGTAACAAGCAAGTAATTTTTAAAGTGTTACTATATTAATAAGTAGGTATGTAATGAAATAGAATCCAAAATTCACATGAAATTTTAGACCAACTGATAACTAACTGATTTATTGCTATCAGTGCAGTATTATTGCAGTCTCTGTTGTTAGGTGCACTTCAGTGTGGAAGATGAAGAAGCACCAATGGACAGAGTAAAATCCAGTCTCTATAATATTACATAGATTGCTGTCAGTGAGTTGTCTTCCACCTATAGTCCAATCTCATTTGCCAGAACACTGTCTCTTTACCTTTTTTTTAATGTTTATTTATTTATTTATTTATTTATTTATTTATTTATTTATTTTGAGAGAGAGAGAGAACAAGCAAGGGAGGGGCATACAGAGAGAGAATCCTAAGCAGTCAGCGCAGAGAGAATCCTAAGCTGTCAGAATGGAGCCCAATGTGGGGCTTGAATTAATGAACCATGAGATCATGACCTCAACCAAAACCAAGAATCCCATACTTAACCGAATGAGCCATCCAGGCGTCCCCTAGAACAGTTTCCTTAAGCCTCACCTCTTAGATGTTTAGAATTGCTTTTTCTTCTACAAATGGAACATAATTATATAGCTTCATGTTGTCATTGCACGTTTGCCCTCACTTAAATCGTATGCTTCGTGCCCCTATACACCAAAAGGCTTCTTCCAAACTCATTCTGTATTCATCCTTTAATGTGAAATTTATCTGTCACTTTCATGTTTTCCTAGCCCATGGGAAAACTAAGCTAGGATCCCTCCTCTTTACCCACAACTACAACTGTACTTGCCATATTGTATTCAAATCACCTTCTTACATATTTATCTACTTATTTAAACAGGCAAGTTTGAGGCGTAGGAACTGCATGTCATCTATGTGTTATTCAACTATATATCCCTGGCGTATACTATCATATCTGTCAGATGGTTAATATTCCAAAAAATATTACTTGAACTAGTAATGAACCCCATAACCAAGCGTGTATTAGGTGCTTTCATAGATATAACCTGAGTTTGATGATAAACAAATTTTTAAAATTAAGAATCTAAGGCTTTCAGGATCAATGACTTCATCTTAAACTATGCATTCTCACTGGGGGTAATAATGTCACTAAGGGGATGAAAATTAGCTTTGGGGAGGAGGAATATATTTTAATGATTACAATGGCTCTCCACCTGAAAAAATATTATTCTGTCATTCAGTTGTCTTGGAGATCACTCAATTACCAATGACATTAAGTTCATGAAACATGCATAAAGTGTATTTAAGATCAAAATATGCACAAAATGTACTTAGATCAAAAATAGATGGCTGTGATTGGAAGACTATTTCCAGATTGATTTACTTAATCATAAATCATATCATGAGGAGCTGTACATGTCTATTGTCTGCCATTGGCTGCCTTGTGAATGTTATTTATTCCTCAGAGCTTTGGTGTGTGCCATGGACTTTGAAAATAAATAACTGTATGTATTTTATTATTTAATTTTATAAATGTTATTCAACCAAACAATATTTTCCCCAGTAGTCGAAAGAAAAATGTTGATAATATTTGGATGAATATCTAGCAACTAGTTAAAAGTTCTTTCCTTAATCTCAAGTCAAAAGTATGTTCACTAAAAAATAATTTTAGGAGTTTATTTGTTTTACTCTTCCTGGAAAAGTAACTGTTTTGAGGGATTTTTCTAAAATTTGATTACATTGTTATTATTATGTATTTATATAAATTGCTAATTTATATATGCAATTTGATACATTATAATTTATATAAGTAAATAAATTACATTAAAAGATACTCAAAAAATATAGTTAAAAGTGATATGCTAACTTCTCAATTTTTAAATTTTCTTATAACTTAAAAATGTTATTCAGTTATTCTTAACTTTTTTTTGAATAGAATAAGTCTTCTGCTTACTCATTTTAAGTATGAAGCACAGATATATGTATAGTATATAAATAAATATACAGTATTTCTGATATTATTAAAATTTTCTGGAAGAGTAATTAGGAAAACATGTAAAAAAAGGCTCCTTAGTAGGGCAGTAATGAAAAACTAGGCTGAGAAACAGAGTCTTAAATTACACAGTCAAGAAGTGTGGAAGCCAGCATTCAATCCTATTTTTTAGCTGCAAATCCTTTTTTAAATCTCATCCCAGCTGGCTCCTGGCAATCAGAAATCTGATGGAAAAGTCATTCTACCACAAAAGCATGTTGATTTTTCCACCTCTGCCTAGGGCCCCTAGTGCTCTCTTAATGGCCTATGATTCCCTGCTCAGTAGAAAAGCATTTTCTCTGCAGTCATCCTGGGAAATGCTCTTCTCAAGACCAAATACATTGCAAATCACAAAAGACCTAGAGCTTGACTTAAAATTCTATAATGCCTCTCTGGCCATCTGTGCCAAATAGGAGCTAATTAAAAACCAGTTTAAATAAAGTAAGTCCATATTAAAAGGGGGGTCACCTACAGGTGGGCCAATTCACTCGTCTAATTAGTGTCTAGGCCTAGCAGGCTGCCCACTGAGCATGCATCACAAGACATTCAACAACCATGTAGGTGAACAAACCTGAATTCTATCTTGCAAAACAAACAGACAAACAATAAGCTTAATTCCTTATATGCAAACCAGCAATATCTTCCTATTCATCTTCCCCACTTCCAAAAAGCTTTAGTGTCTTGGAAATCCCTAATAGCTTTTCAAAAAGAAACTAACATGTCTTAGACCCCATTTGGTCATTCTACCATGAATTACACAAAACCAGAGAAATGCAACATAGGACAAGTTACCCCTTTGTAAATTGAAGCTAAAATTACTAAATAATGAAACGCTATCCAGTTAATACAATGTGAAAGATACACAACATAAAATAGCAAATTGTAGTCTGCGGACATTTTGGAAAGCTGAAACTAGTGACGAAGAGTAAGAAACCAGTGACTCCAAGCCAAAGGCTGTTTTGAGGATTTGGCCAATCCGGTCAAATCTTATAAAGTTACCAACATGTTTTGTTTGCAATTATCCTGTCAAGTAAAGATTTAGAATGGGTCCTATGAAACAGAGCCCCCAGGAAACTACATGGTGAAGACACATTGTTTTAAACTAGACATGTCTGTATTTCCTGGAAGAAGTAAGGAAATAGACTTTGAAGAAGATAATTAAGAGCTGGTTATATACAACCTCCACTGCAGTAGGGTTAATTGGGAAAACAATGTGCTACAAAGTGATTTCCACCCAAAGACATTCTTCACAAGAATATAGCAGAAGTAGATATATATGTTTCAAGACAGTTCACAACATCTCTCAGTTTGGGGTTGTGTTACTTTACTTTAATGAACATTTTGGCTTTCAGACCCTTCTAGCCACGGGGCTGTTGCATAGAAGAATAATATCTAGTTTCTCACAACTCACAACTAAATGGGATATAAAGCCATATAAGTCAATAACTGCAATAAAATTTAATAAATGATACAAAAAGAGGTATATGCAAAGTGTTTTCAGAGTAAAGAGTAGTTAAGAACTAAACATTCAGGAAAGTTGCAGTTTTGCAGAGGAAGTCACGTTTGAAATTCGTCTTGTAAAATGAATGAATAATTTTTTTTACATGAAAAAATCAAGGAAAATATTTCTGGTAGGGATTTGCCAATAAAAAAAATAATGAATGTGTGTAAGAAAATTTGAAATAATTAAGTCTGTCCAGATCAATGGATTGTCTCTATGGGTAATAAATGAAGCTGGAGAGGGAATTTGAGGTTGACTAGATCACAAAGAACTAAAGTGAACCAAACATGGGTATATAAGACTTCACTTGAAATCTGAATCAATCCATAATTATATAAATAAACAAGTGAGTAAGTAAGAATGAAGAGACAAATATCTTACGCAGAAAAATTCCAAAGATATTATGGAGATAAATCTATGTAATAAGTTATGTTAATAAATAGGTATCCTTGATATGATGTAATAATGAAAATAGGACTCTATCTCTGTGATCTTTCTCCCAAAATCCCATAATCTCAGTCTAATTAGAAAAACCTGAGACAAATATAATTTAATACTTCTCTTAATTGTCAAGATCATAAAGAACAAGTTTGAATTATTTTCTGCATCTATTGAGATAATCACAGGGCCTTTATATCATTTGTTAATGTGATGTATCATGTTGATTGATTTGCAAATATTGAATCATTCTTTCATCCCAGGAATAAATCCCACTTGATTGTGGTGAGTGATTTTTAGTGTATCTTTGAATGAGGTTTGCTAGTATATTCTTGAAGATTTTTGTATCTATGTTCATCAGGTATATTGGCCTATAGTCCTTCTGTCTCTCTCTCTCTCTCTCTCTCTCTCTCTCTCTCTCTTTCTCTCTCTCCTTCTGTTTTGTCTGGTTTTGATATCAGAATAATTCTGGCCTTGTAAAATGAATTTGGAATCTTCCTTTTCTCTTCTATTTTTTGAAGTAGTTTAAGAAAAATAAGTATTAACTTTTCTTTAAATGTTTGGTTGATGATTGTTTCCTTTGCAGTGCAGAAGCTTTTTATCTTCATGAGGTCCCAATAGTTCATTTTTGCTTTTAATTCCCTTGCCCTTGGAGATGTGTCAAGTAAGAAATTGCTACGGCTGAGGTCAGAGAGGTTTTTTTCCTGCTTTCTCCTCTAGGGTTTTGATGGTTTCCTGTCTCACATTCAGGTCCTTCATGCATTTTGAGTTTATTTTTGTGAATGGTGTAAGAAAGTGGTCTAGCTTCATTCTTCTGCATGTTGCTGTCCAGTTCTCCCAGCACTATTTGTTAAAGAGACTGTCTTTTTTCCATTGGATATTCTTTCCTGCTTTGTGAAAGATTAGTTGGCCATATTTTTGTGGGTCCAATTCTGGAGTCTCTATTTTATTCCATTGGTTTATGTGTCTGTTTTTGTGCCAATACCATGCTGTCTTGATGATTACAGCTTTGTAGTAGAGGCTAAAGTCTGGGATTGTGATGCCTCCTGCTTTGGTCTTCTTCTTCAAAATTACTTTGGCTATTCAGAGTCTTTTGTGGTTCCATACAAATTTTAGGATTGCTTGTTCTAGCTTCGAGAAGAATGCTGGTGCCATTTTGATTGGGATTGCTCTAAATGTGTAGATTGCTTTGAGTAGTATTGACATTTTAACAATATTTATTCTTCCATTCCATGAGCATGGAATGTTTTTCCATTTATTTATATCTTCTTCAATTTCCTTCATAAGCTTTCTATAGTTTTCAGCATACAGATCTTTTACATCTTTGGTTAGGTTTATTCCTAGGTATTTTATGATTCTTGGTGCAATTGTGAATGGGATCAGTTTCTTTATTTGTCTTTCTGTTGCTTCATTGTTAGTGTATAAGAAAACAATTAACAAAACTAAAAGGCAACTGATGGAATGGGAAAAGATATTTGCAAGTGACATATTGGACAAAGGGCTACTATCCAAAAAATTTACCAAACTCCACACCTGAAAAACAAATAATCCTGTGAAGAAATGGGCAGAAGACATGAATAGACACTTCTCTAAAGAAAACATCCAGATGGCCAAGAGGCACATGAAAAGATGCTCAACCTCACTCCTCATCAGGGAAATACAAATCAAAACCACACTGAGATATCACCTCAAGCCAGGAAGAATGCCTAAAATGAACAAATCAGGAGACTATAGATGCTAGTAAAGATGTGGAGAAACGGGAACCCTCTTGCACTTTTGGTGGGAATGCAAACTGGTGCAGCCGCTCTGGAAAACAGTGTGGAGTTTCCTCAAAAAATTACAAATGGATCTACCCTATGATCCAGCAACAGCACTGCTAGGAATTTACCCAAGGGACACAGGAGTGCTGATGCATAGGGACACTTGTACCCTAATGTTTATAGCAGCACTTTCAACAATAGCCAAATTATGGAAAGAGCTTAAATGTCCATCAACTGATAAATGGATAAAGAAGTTGTGGTTTATACATACAATGGAATACTACTTGGCAATGAGAAATAATGAAATATGGCCTTTTGTAGCAACATGGATGGAACTGGGGAGTGTTATGTTAAGTGAAATAAGTCATACAGACAAAGACAAATACCATGTTTTCACTCTTATGTGGATCCTGAGAAACTTAACAGAATACCATGGGGGAGAAGAAGGGGGAAAAATTTAGAGAGGGAGGGAGACAAACCATAAGAGACTCTTAAAAACTGAGAATAAACTGAGAGTTGATGGGGGGTGGGAGAGAGGGGAAAGTGGGTGATGGGCATTGAGGAGGGCACCTGTTGGGATGAGCACTGGGTTGTATGGAAACCAATTTGACAATAAATTTCATATTAAAAAAAAAAAGAAGAAAAAGCCAGCAAATGACATTTTAGTGTCACAAACTTAAAATCTGGAAAAATAAAAACCAGCAGCCAGATCATCTGACAGTGGGCCTATAGATTACCATAGGACAGGTGACTCACAATTGTAGCCATTTCCATACATGATACAGTCGTATGAACACACTGTCAATAAGTGAGCAGTTTCTTTCAATTATAGGAGGATTATAGATTCATTTGTCTGTTGTACATAGATAACAAACATATATCCTGTGTTCGGGGGGATAGTTTCAAAATCAAATATTTTTTCTATTGATTCCATAAATCATTAAAATATTCCAAAAAAAGTAATATTTCAGAATCTGTTATATTTCAGTCTGGCATTTTCATGTGAAGTAGCATAACATTCTTTGATAGACCATATCTCTTATTTATAAGATGTAAAGGAAGAGTCACTATACTGAAACTGCACCCTTGAAACTTAAACTTATGGTCTAGTTTCTTTTAAGAAACATACAAAACAAAACACTTTACAGTGAAATAGTATTCATACAATAAAATAAAGTATAAATGTTCATATTAATAAATTATTATAATTACCAACAGGAAACCATTACCAAGGTCAAGAAATTTAGAACATCAACAGTATTGCTGAGGCTCTAAGCATGATCTTCCTGCTCACAAAAGTCTCACTGTCTTCAAAAAATAATTACTATCTTAAACTTATGGTGATCAACTTCTTGCTATTTTTATGGTGATCAACTTCTTGCTATTTTTATAGTTATATTACCTATGTCTGTAATTCTAGGGATGCGGATTCGTATTTTCACAGTATGTATTATGCCTGCTTGTTTTTCTTGTAATTCTTCTAAAATAGTTTGGCTTTAGGATTCATCTATATTGTTGAGTGTAGGGGTGCCTGGGTGGCTATGTCAGTTAAGTGTCCAACTTCGGCTCAGTTCATGATCTCGTGGTTTGCGAGTTCGAGCCCAGCAAGGGTTTTGTGCTGATAGCTCAGAGCCTGGAGCCTGCTTTGGATTCTGTGTCTCCCTCTCTCTCTCTGCCCCTCCCCTGTTAATGCTCTCTCTCTCTCTCTCTCTCTCTCTTTGTGTCTCTCTCAAAAATAAATAAAAACTAAAAAATTTTTATATTGTTGAGTGCATCTGCATTTATTACTTTAATTGCCATGTAGTATTACATTATATGAAAATACCACAGCTCATTTAGTAATTCTACCGTTCAAGGATGTATGGGTTATTTGCAACTTAGAGGTAATAATGAATATTTCATCTATTTTTGTGCATATTTTAATGCATATATTTACATATTTCTGTTGACTATATATCTATGAATGGAATTTTGGGGTTATAGATATACTTAAATTCAATTTTAGTAGATAACAGAAACTATTTTCTAAAGTAGTTGTACCTATTTACAACACCAGCACTGTTTGTGATAATTCCTGTTGATCTACATCTTTGTCAACCTTTATTATTATCAGTTGTTGTTTTTTTTTTAATTTTGGCCATTCTGATAACTGTGTACTGGTATCATATGCTGATTTTAATTTGCATTTTCTTAATAATTACTGAAGATGAGCAGTTTTCTTTTCTTAACCGACTGAGCCACCCAGGCACCCAGCAGTTTTCTTTGCTTATTTGGATATCCTCTTTGTGAATTGACTTTGTTTTTCTATACATTTTCTCTATTCATTTATCAGTTTTATCCTCATTAATTTGTAGGAATTCTGAATTAAAAGTTCTTTGATGGTGAGGAGCCTAAGTGACTTGGTTGCCTAAGCATTTGACCCTTGATTTTGGCTCAGTCATGATCCCAGTGTTCATGAAAGCCCACGTTGGGATCTTTCCTCTCCCTCTGTCTCTCTGCTCCTTTCCCACTCACATGTGCTCTCCCTTTCTCTCTCTCTCTCTCAAAAATAAACAAACATTAAAAAATTTAAAAAGAAAGTTCTTTGACAGTTACATATGTTGCAAATATCTCCTCCCATTATGTGTTCTGCATTTTTACCCACTCAATAAATAATATTTACTAAAGAGAAATTCTCAACTTTCCCATAGTCAATTTGTCAATCTTCTAATTTATCAGTCTTCTCCTTTATGGTTAGTGCTTTATATGTTCTGTTTAAAAAAATTTTTTACTACCACAAGATCATGGATATATTCCTCATTCATATTCTCAAAGCTTAGTGGTTTTGCCTTTAACAATTGGAATTGATTTTTGTATATAGTGGGAGATATGAATCAAGTTTCAATTTCTTCCAAGTGGATATCCATCATCCCAGTATTTTTATTGAAAATCTAATCCCTTTCATACCCCTGTGCAGTCCAATCCTTGTCATAAATCAGGTATCCATATGGAATGAAATTAATTCTGGGGGATCTCTCTTCTGCTCTATTATTCTTTTGTTCCTCTCATTGTAAGATACTATCTTATGTTTTGTAGTTTTTTATTAAGATTTGATATCAGAATAAGAACCCCACCTTTTTTATTCTTCAAGTAGAGTTTTAGTTATATATGATAAATATGTGTATATATTTATATAATTATGTAAATATAATACACATTTACATATGTATTATATTTATATAATTATTTATATAATTATGTAAATATAATATACTTATATTTATATAATTATGTAAATATAATACATATTTATATAAATATATAATAATATTATGTTCCACTAAAAAATAACACTAAGAATTTGATCAAATAGATAATTCTGGAGCAAAGTGATATCATTTGATGTCTTTCAATCCATGAAAAGATAATTCTCTTTTTTATTCAGGTGTTATTTAATTTTTCTCAATAATGTTTTAACTGCAAAGATAGTGAAGAAAAAAATGTCACAACCATTTAGGCAGTGAAAACAATTTAGTTATAAGAAAATAATGTAGCAAATTTTTCGGATTTCTCATGAATAATACAGCATATCTAAAGAAAACAGAGAACTGTAAGTTTTAAGGAAAACACATCTTGATGCAAAAATTTGTATGTGTTGAGGGCACCTGGGTGGCTTAGTCTGTTAAGTGTCTGACTCTTAATTTCAGCTCAGGTCATGATAACATAACATGGTAGTTAGATCAAGCCCATATTGGGCTCTGTGCTGAATGGAGCCTCTTGGAATTCTCTCTCTCCCTCTCTCTGCCCCTCCCCTGCTCGTGCTCTCTCTCTCTGTTTCTCTCTCTCTCTCAAAATAAATAAACTTTAAAAATAAATAAATAGAGATGCACGAGGGGAAGATGGCGGCGTAGGAGGACGCTGGGCTCACCGCGCATCCTGCTGATCACTTAGATTCCACCTACACCTGCCTAAATAACCCAGAAAACCGCCAGAGGATTAGCAGAATGGAGTCGCCGGAGCCAAGCACAGACAAGAGGCCCACAGAACAGGGTAGGAGGGGCGGCGAGGTGGTGCGCGCTCCACAGACTGGCGGGAGGGAGCCGGGGCGGAGGGGCGGCTCGCCGGCCAAGCAGAGCCCCAGAGTCTGGCTTGCAAAAAGCGGAGGGGCCTGACAGTCTGTGTTCCCACAGCAAGCGCGACTTAGCTTGCTAAGTCTGGGAGGTCATAAGTTAACAGCTCTGCTCAGAAAGCAGGAAGGCTGGAGGACAAAGGGAAGGAGAGCTGCTGAGCCCCCTGACGACAGAGCTAGTTTGGTGGGGAACAAAGGCGCTCGCCAGCGCCATCTCCCCCGCCCATCCCCCAGCCAAAATCCCAAAGAGAACCAGTTCCTGCCAGGGAACTTGCTCGCTCCACGCAAACACCCAACTCTGTGCTTCTGCGGAGCCAAACCTCCGGCAGCGGATCTGACTCCCTCCTGCTGCCACAGCGCCCCTCCTGAAGTGGATCACCTAAGGAGAAGCAAGCTAAGCCTGCCCCTCCTGCCCCTGTGCACCTTGCCTACCCACCCCAGCTAAGACGCCAGATCCCCATCATCACAAGCCTGGCAGTGTGCAAGTAGCCCAAACAGGCCACCCCACCCCACAGTGAATCCTGCCCCTAGGAGAGAGGAAGAGAAGGCACACACCAGTCTGACTGTGGCCCCAGCGGTGGGCTGGGGGCAGACACCAGGTCTGACTGCGGCTCCGCCCACCAACTCCAGTTATACACCACAGCACAGGGGAAGTGCCCTGCAGGTCCTCACCACGCCAGGGACTATCCAAAATGACCAAGCGGAAGAATTCCCCTCAGAAGAATCTCCAGGAAATAACAACAGCTAATGAGCTGATCAAAAAGGATTAAATAATATAACAGAAAGTGAATTTAGAATAATAGTCATAAAATTAATCGCTGGGCTTGAAAACAGTATAGCTGACAGCAGAGAATCTCTTGCTACAGAGATCAAGGGACTAAGGAACAGTCACGAGGAGCTGAAAAACGCTTTAAACAAAATGCATAACAAAATGGAAACCACCACGGCTCGGATTGAAGAGGCAGAGGAGAGAATAGGTGAACTAGAAGATAAAGTTATGGAAAAAGAGGAAGCTGAGAAAAAGAGAGATAAAAAAATCCAGGAGTATGAGGGGAAAATTAGAGAACTAAGTGATACACTAAAAAGAAATAATATACGCATAATTGGTATCTCAGAGGAGGAAGAGAGAGGGAAAGGTGCTGAAGGGGTACTTGAAGAAATAATAGCTGAGAACTTCCCTGAAGTGGGGAGGAAAAAGGCATTGAAATCCAAGAGGCACAGAGAACTCCCTTCAGACGTAACTTGAATCGATCTTCTGCACGACATATCATAGTGAAACTGGCATAATACAAGGATAAAGAGAAAATTCTGAAAGCAGCAAGGGGTAAACGTGCCCTCACATATAAAGGGAGACCTATAAGACTCG
>NW_024412411.1:24383373-24440111 GCF_014898765.1 Herpailurus yagouaroundi | reverse complement strand
GGGTTCTGAACTGACAGAATGAAGCCTGCTTGACCCTCTTTCTCTCCCTCTCTGCCCCTCCCCTGTTCTCTCTCTCTTTCTCAAAATAAGTAAATAAATGGTTTAAAATTTTTTTACATGTGAAGTTCTTATTTGTGTGACAAAATAAAACACTTATGAATAGTCAAGGCTCTGAAATAACCACTCATATCTTCTCTAAGAAAATTTCTTGGGGCACCTTCCTGGCTCAGTTGGTGGTTATACAACTCTTTATCTTGGGTTGCAAGTTCAAGCCCCACAATAAGTATAGAGATTACTTTAAAAAAAAAAAAACTTAAAAATAAAAGAAAATTTCTTGTAGATATATTCTAACTGTTAGAAATAAAACTCAAAATCAAGAACTCAGTAGAAAGAAAGTCAATATTTTAAAAAACTAATTTTGAGCTTTGAAAACAATAACATGTCAATTTAGGCACACAATACTGAAAGTGTGATTTAAAAAATAAAATATTGCTTTTCAGCCTTTTGGCTAAGATCAAGTGTAAAAAATAAAAGACAGGATCCTGAAAATAGTTTTTTTATTCTTTTTAATCAAAGATTCCTGTGGTAAACAATAATCATCTTAATAAAAATGTTTAAAAATAAAAAATAAAATAAATAAAATGTTTAATAATCTCTCTTATAAGAAATATATAGGAACAGGGGAAAGATATAAGTATTGGAAAAACAAATTTCTCCTCCTGAATATGGGTAAGTCAATCTTTTTTAGTTTTTACTAAGATAGTTACTATCTTAAAAGAGATTAAATCTTAGAGATTTAAAATTAATAAATTTAAAGCAAGGATTAACTTACTTAAAAATTATTTTAGAAATTATAAACCCAGTAGGAGTTGGGGATATGGTGAAAAATATGACATAATTCCTGTTCTTAAGAGGAATATAGTCTAGTAATGAAAACAATTAATTAAAAGTTTTAAATGTCTTTTTGTAATATTTTATAATGTCTATTGGAATTATCTAATACTTCCAAAACAAAGCATTAAATAATTTTCAGCCATTTTTCCTCCTTGAATATAAAGGGATTGTTTTTGATTTTACCTAAAGCACAGTCTTGACATTTAATTTGAGATATAAATACGAACATATTTTAAGCATAAAATAATGTATTTATTTTGGCCCAACAAGGTTTCTTCTTTTATTGAAATATTAAATGTTACCAAATAATTTTCCACATGCTTTAAAAAAAAAACTTTTGATTAGTTAATATGCTCATTGCATTCTTAGATATTCTAATATCAAACTATCCTCTATAGTGAAACAAACCTCACATTGGATTTTGATGTGTTTTAATGGACTATGGTTTTAGATTAGTAATATTTTGACATTTTTACATGCATATTTACACAGGTAATTTATTTTTTGTGTTGTATATGCTTTTATTTATTTATTTATTTATTTATTTATTTATTTATTTTGAGAGAGACTGTGTGTGTGAATGCGAGTGGACGAGGTGCAGAGAAAGGAAGAGACAGAATATCAAGCAGGCTCCACACTGTCAGCATCAGTGCAGAGTACAACCTGGGCCTCAAACCCATAAACCATGAGATCATGACCTGAGCTGAAATCAGGAGTGGACATTTAACCGACTGAGACACCCAGGTGGCCCTAATATTATTTTTATGAGCATCATTGTCTGGTATTTACAAAAGAATGAATCTCACTGATCTCAAAAACAATAATTTGGCACAGAAAATGCTTTTGCCTGTCACTTTAACAGCCAAGGGATGGTCTTTTAGATAACTTTCTCACTGTCTTACTTGGATATTTATTTTTTCTAATTTTACTGCATTTTAAAGTTAATTTTAATAATTCATGGTTTCCTAGGGATGATGTAGACAGTCTAAAGAATAGCGAATTGACAGTGATTACTAACTAAATGTAAGAGAAGAATGGGAACAAATAATTCTTCCAGTAGCTGAAGAAGGGAAATATGTGAAGTGAAAAAATCAAAAAATAACCTAAGATGCATTTTTTTCTCACTATAAAACAAACCAATACTGTTAGATACTTAGAGCTAATTTCATGTCCCAGTTACTGTTCTGAACAGAGTAGCCATTCTAGATTCTTTAGGCGGTAAACTGCACAATTGCAGGGACACCATTTACACTGCAGTCTATAGGAATGATACTGCTGGAATTCTTAGTGTAAAAGCAGAGTGCCAAACATAATGGCTTTCATTAAAGCACTTTCTAGATTAATATATGTAACCCTCATAACAATCCTAAATAGCAAACACTTTTATTACCTCACTTCACAGATAAAGAAGCAAAGGTAGAGAGAAATTAATTACGTTGCCTACGATCCCACAGCTACAAGGGTAGAGCCAGGCTTCAATCCAGCCCCAGACCACCACACTACTACACAGAAAATAAAGTTCTGTTGAATTAAACTAATCAGTACAGCATTACAAACAAACTTCTGTAGGTGAAGAGGAAAGGAAGAAATCCGTTCAAGCAAAGTGAGGAAATGACACAGTGAAAGAGATAATATAAAACTGTCTTGAAGGAATGAGTGGAATTAGATGAAAAGGCAGGGAAAGCGTTCTTTAGATGGTGGGAACAATGGTAACAAAGCATGGCTGCACCCTATTTTACCTATAAGAGTAAGTGATTGAAAGAAACGTGCAAAACAAAATGGGAATTACTGTAATCTACTGGTAGGTGAGTAAACTTGGAAGCATTGGGTATATAAAAGTAATCGGTAAGAAGGGTTGCAAAAATCACAAGGAAAAAAGACGAGCAAGACAGAAAGCTTGTATAAAATCCATTTCTTTTCATAATTAATTGATGGGACAAAGAAGAAACAAAAGCCTTGTGACCTGGAAAAATTACTTGAAATTTCATAGACTGGAATATAACAAGCTCTCTCAAGGACTTGAAGGAAATGTGTGTCAGGAAAGAAATTAAGATTTCCGCTCAGCTCTGTGCGAGGTATATGGTCTCTACTAAGTTACTGTCTGCAAGTGTTTATAGTCACATATATCCATGTAACGTAAGTGAGCAAATTTATCCTGTCTTTTAAAATTAAAATATGTGTATATTTTAAATTTTATTCATTCGTTTGTTCATTCACTCATTCGAAAGCCCATTCCACATGAGGTTGTAGTCTTGGCTTTTTAGTGGAATTTTACCTTCTCCAATTTACCTCTAATTCCAAGTTTCTACTTCTACTGAAATGTTAATGCCCGATGTCATTCAGTATTTTTTTAATCCAGGCATCTCAGTTCTTTAACATGCTACATTGCCTTGTATGCTAATGTGTTGATTCCTTTAATCCCCCAAAGTATCCACAGTCTCCAGAGTACTTTGACAATAGACTTCAGGAAAAGCTTGAGGAGCAGAAAGTATGTACACCACAGACTGTGTAGCATGGAAAGTTTCCAGTTCATTCTTACATATCCATGATTGTAGACATCTTCCTCCTGGAAAATTTTCAGGAAGTATTTTCTATTTGATCTTCAACTGCCACTACTTGAAATCTCTTTCCCACATTCTTCTCCATTCTATTCTGTCTCCCTTCTCTGGAACATTTACCATCATTCCTAAAATTCCATATCACTGGTGAAACTGAGAAGTTTAGTTCTTCCTTGGTTGTGTCCCAAATATCGTTCATAATCAAAAGCCTCATTAAATTGTATTCCTAAAGGAGCACCTGGGTGGCTCCGTCGGTTAAGGAATCAACTTCGGCTCACGTCATGATCTCGCAGTCTATCAGTTAGAACCCCACTTTGGGCTCTGTGCTGACAGCTCAGAGCCTGGAGCCTGCTTCAGATTCTGTGTCTCCCCCTCTCCCTCCCCCTTCCCCACTTGCACTCTCTCTCTTAAAAATAAATATAAACATTAAGAAAAATTAAATTGTATTCCTAAAACATGGTAGACTTGCTTCTTAGAAGTAATTCTAAGAAATACTTGGTATTATCAGATTTTTAAATATTTGAATGAGTACAAACTAGAGTCTCATTGAGGTATTGATTTGTGTTTCCCTGATCACCAAAAACAATATATTTTTTATGTACTGTAAAACTGTTTTAGATTTTATTGCATTTGGGTTTCAATTCAAGAGCTTTTTATGCCACTAGACCAGGGCATGTATTTGACATGGATAGTAAAATCTGAAAGCAAAAGGAACTTATATTTTGTCTGAGACCTTGTAAAATGTCACTCTCAGCATCACTGAATTTCAGTCATTTTTATATATAACTATACCACAATTAGTCTCATTTCTGTGATGTACATAAACATTTGAGAATAAACTTTCTACTTTATGAATGGAAATTATCATGAAGATGATCAATTGTATATATATATCATTTAAAAAATTTTTTAAGTATATTTATTTATTTTGAGAGAGAGAGTGTGTGTGCATACAAGTGGGGGAGGGGCAGAGAGGGGAGACAAAGTCCCAAGCAGGCTTTGCACCATCAGCACAGAGCCAGATGTGGGGCTCGAACTTATGAACTGTGAGATCATGACCTGAGCCAAGAGAGTCGGACACTTAACTGACTACGCCACCCCGGTGCCCCTATATACAAATATATCTTAATCACATAGCTCTACACTATCTTCTAAGACTCCACTTAAACTTTTAAAAATCAAAGTTATTTTTGAGTCATAGGGTAGGTCTATTTTTAATTTTTTGAGGAACCTAGCACTGCTAGGAATTTACCCAAGGGACACAGGAGTACTGATGCATAGGGGCACTTGTACCCCAATGTTTATAGCAGCACTCTCAACAATAGCCAAATTATGGAAAGAGCCTAAATGTCCATCAACTGATGAATGGATAAAGAAATTGTGGTTTATATACACAATGGAGTACTACAGGGCAATGAGAAAGAACGAAATATGGCCCTTTGTAGCAATGTGGATGGAACTGGAGAGTGTGATGCTGAAATAAGCCATACAGAGAAAGACAGATACCATATGTTTTCACTCTTATGTTGATCCTGAGAAACTTAACAGAAACCCATGCAGGAGGGGAAGGAAAAAAAAAAAAAGAGGTTAGAGTGGGAGAGAGCCAAAGCATAAAAGACTCTTAAAAACTGAGAACAAACTGAGGGTTGATGGGGGGTGGGAAGGAGGGGAGGGTGGGTGATGGGTACTGAGGAGGGCACCTTTTGGGATGAGCACTGGGTGTTGTATGGAAACCAATTTGACAATAAACTTCATATATTGAAAAATAAATAAATAAAATAAATAAATACAAAGTTATTTTTGAAAGGATCACACTTTTTCAAGTTGATGCAAAACTTTAAATTGATTAAAACTTAACATCAATTGTAAAATAAAGGCATACAAATATTTATATATACTTATAGTACACATATTTAAATGCTATTGAAAGATATTGAAATTAGTCAATTATGCTGTGACACAGAGCTCTTTGAGGTAGAGATTATATTATCTGACCACAGAACCCTACATCGGAAAATGAAATAAAATATATAAAATAGAATGTCACCAAAACACACTAGATTTTAATAAAGGAAAGTTGCCATCAAAAAGAACACAGGGACAGGCGTCTGGGTGGCTCAGGTGGCTAAGCATCTGACTCTTGATTTTAGATCAAGCCCTGCATAGGGCTCTGCAGTGACCGTGTGGAGCCTGCTTGGGATTCTCTCTCTCTCCCTCTATCTGCCCCTCGCCCACTTGCTCTCTCTCTGTCTCAAAATAAATAAATAAATAAACATCTAAAAATTTAAAAAAAAAACCCACAGAAAGAATAGACTTAACTTTTGGTAAAATGGAAGCATAACTTACAATAGCTCTCTGTCACCTAAAAAACAAAGTATAATTTCCTTAGCTTGATACTCAGATTGCTCATCGTCTTGCCCACAAACACACAGATAGATCCTCTATCAGATCTCTCACTCCAGTTTCCATTTTACACAATATTCAGTGAATGTCTTTGTGGTTTCAGGTCTTCTTGGCTCCACTCATACAAATTCCTTATCTGTTTAACAGGATTTTGACTGACATAGATATTAAATTCGATGTAAGAATGATGTGTAAACTCAGGCCACAATTTTTCCAGCAGATATTGATAACAGGTACAGACTGGCCGCATTTCGCAACTGTCATGAATAGTGCTGCTTCTGAGCATTTGTGTACAAGATTATGCCTGTAAATATATTTTCATTTCTCATGAGGTGGCACTTTTGTAGTTTTTTAATGTTTATTTATTTATTTTTGAGAAAGAAAGAGAGAGAGAGAGAGAGAGAGAGAGAGCACGAGCAGGGGAGGGACAGAGAGGGAGGGAGAGGATCCCAACAAGGATCCACACTATCAGCACAGAGCCCAACGTGGGGCTCAATCTCATAACCATCAGATCATGACCTGAGCCAAAATCAAGAGTGGGATTGAGCCACTGACTGAGCCACCCAGGAGCCCCTCATTGTAGTTTTGATTTGAATTTCCCTACTGATTAATAATATTGAGCATTTTTTGTGTTTTATGTATGCATATTTCTTTCAAGAAAAAGCTATTCAAATCTTTTTCAATTTTTCAATTGTTTTCATTTTTGTAATGTAGGAGTGTTCTAGATATTAGTCTATTATCAGATATATTTATAAATATTTTCTCACATTCAGTGGGTTTTTTGTTTCATTTTCTTGATGGTGTCTACTAAAGAACAAAAATTATTAATTTGATATAATTCAGTTTAATTTTTTCTGTTGCAGCTTGTGGTTTTAGAGTCATATCTAAAAGACTATTGTCTAATCTAACGTCATAAAGATTTGTGCCTTGTTTTTTATTCATTTTCATAGTTTTAGTTGTTACACTTAGATCTTTGATATATTTTAATAATTAATTTTGTATATGGTGTGAGGTAGAGGTCCAACTTCATTCTTTTGCATATAGATATCTGTGGCCTTGATCTATTGTATGTGTATCCTTCTGCCAGCACCACATAGTCTTAATTACTACACATTTGTAGTACATTTTGAAATCTTAAAATGTAAGTCCTACACCTTTGTTCTGTTTTTTGAGCCCACTATAATTAACATACAGTGTTATAATTGTTTCATGCGTACATTAGAGTGATTCAACAATTCTATACATTACTCAGTGCCCATCACAGTAAGTGTACTCTTAATCTCCTTCATCTATTTCACCCATCCCCCCCACCCAACTCCCCTCCAGCAAAGACCAGTTTGATAATTGTATTTAAGGTCTGTTTTTTGGTTTGTCTCTTTTTTTTAGCTTGTTCATTTTTTGTTTCTTAAATTCCACATATGAGTGAAATACTCTGATATCTGTCCTCTTTGATTTCAGTTAGCAATATACTCTTTAGATCCATCCATGTTGTTGCAAATGGCATGATTATATTCTTTTTTATGGCTAAGTAATATTCTATTATATATACACCACCTCTTCTTTATCCATTCATAAGTCAATGGATACTTGGCTGCTTCCATAATCGGGCTATTGTAAATAATGGTGTTATAAACATAGGGGTGCACATATCCTTTTGAATTAGTGTTTTTGTATTCTTTGAGAAAATACCCAATAGTTCATTTGCTAGATCATAGAGTAGTTCTATTTTTAAATTTTTGTGGTACCTTTATACTATTTTCCAGAGTGGCTGTGCCAGTTTGAATTTCCACCAACAGTGCATGAGTGTTGCTTTTCCTCCACATCCTCAACAACATCCATTGTTTCTTGTGTTGTTGATGTTGGTCATTCTGACAGGTGTGAAGTGATATCCCATTGTAGTTTTAATTTTCATTTCCATGACAGTAAGTGATGATGAGCATTTTTTCATGTATGTCTATCTGTATGTCTTCTTTGGAGAAATTTCTGTTCATGTCTTCTGCCCATTTTTAAATTGGATTATTTGCTTTTGGGGTGTTTAGTTTTATAAGTTCTTTGTATATTTTAGATACTAACCCTTTATCAACTATGCCATTTGCAAATATCTTCTCCCATTCAGTAATTGACTGTTTCCTTTGCTGTTTATTTTTGCTAACTTTGTTCTTTTTCACAATTGTTTTGACTATTCAGGGTCCCTTACATTTTCATGTCACTATTAAGATACACTTGTCCATTTCAGCAAAGATGGAAGTTGGAATTTTGATAAGGATTGCATTGAACCTGTAGATCAGTTTGGAAAGTATTACCATCTTAACAGCATTGAATCTTCCAATTTATAAATACAAGATGTCTTTCAATTTATTTAGGCCTTATTTAATTTCTTGCAATGATGCTTTGTAGTTTTCAATGTACATGGTTTGTACTTTTTGTTAAATTTATTCCTCAGTATGTTATTCGCTTTGATGCACTTGTAAATGCAATTGTTTCCTTAAATTCATTTTTGGATTATTTGTAATCTAGTAATTCTATGGGTTAGAATTTCAACATGAGTCTCACTGGGATAAAAGCAATGTATCAGCAGAATTATATTTCCTTCTGGAGTCTCACTGGGATAAAAGCAATGTATCAGCAGAATTATATTTCTTTCTGGAGGCTCTAGGAGAGACTGTGTTTATTTATACTTTCCATTTTCTAAAGTCTGCTCATATTCCTTGGATCATGGCATACTTCTTCCCTCTATTAGCAAAAACAGTGGAATTATTCTTATATCATATAAGTCATGACTTTGGTTCTATAATCACATCTCTTTCTTTGACCCTTATCCTCAGCCACCTTCTCCTCCTCCTCTTTCTCCTCCTCCCCCCTCTCCTCCTCCTCCTCCCTCTCCTTCTTCTTCTCCTTCTCCTTCTCCTTCTCATTCTTATTCTTCCTATTCTTATTCTTATTCTTATTCTTACTCTTATTCTTATTCTTATTCTTATTCTTATTCTTATTCTTATTCTTATTCTTCTTATTATCCTGTTCTTGTTCCTGTTCTTCTTGTTCCTCTCCTAGTTCTTGCTTTCATTCTCCCTCTCATTCTTCTTCTTCTTTTTTTCCTTCTTCTTTTTCTTCCTTTTCTTCTTCTTCCTCTTTTTCTTTTCTTGGAGTCTTGTGATTAAAATAGCTTTACTTTGATAATTTAAGATAACCTCTATGTTTTAAGGTGTTGAATGTTTTAATTAGCAACTTTGATTCCATTTGCAACCTTAATTTCCTTCACCATATAGTCTAAAGTATTTAAGACTCCAGAGATTTGAATGTGGATATCTTTGGAAGCCATTATTCTACCTACCATGGCAGATATTACTTTTGGAATGTTGCTAGGTTTAGTTTACTAGTATTTTGACGAGGATTTTTACACCTATATTCACAACAGTTATTGGTCTGTGGTTTTCTTATAATGTCATCGTCTGGTTTTAGTATTAATATTATACTGTCCCCACAGAGAGAGCAAGAAAATATTCTCTCTCTCTCTCTCTCTATCTGTCTGTCTTTAAGTTTGAGAAGCATTAGTTTCAATTCTTCTTTAAATACTTGTACAATTTGCCAATGAAGCCTCCTGGTCCTGGGATGTTTTTAGAAAAAATTTTCTGACTACTGCTTTAATCTTTTTACTTGTTATTGGTCTGTTTTTGTTGTATGCAGTGTTATATAGATGCCTATTAGGTATAGGTGGCTTATACTGCCATACAAGTCTTTTAATTCCTTTTTGATCTTCTATTTAGTTGTTCTACCCTGAAAGTGGGTATTGAAGTCTTCAACTATTATTATTACTGCTGAACTATGTATTCATTTCTTCAGTTCTGTCCATTTTTACTCCAATTATTTTGAGACTACAGTATTATTTGTGTATATACTTACAATTGTATTATCTTCTTGATGGATTAACACTTTTATCTCTACAAAATGTCTTTAATTACCTGTGGTAACAAGATTTGTTTTAAAATCTATTTTGACTAATATTAGTATAGACACTCCCACTCTCTTTGGTCTACTATTTGCATAGCATATCTCTTCCAATTGTTTTACTTCCAACCTATTTGTATCTTTGAATCTGAAGTGTTTCTCTCGATCTTCTTCTCGATCTTCTTGGCCCACAGTTTCTCCCACAGGGGAAAGTCAGAGAGAGCATAGCAAGTGTTTATCCATATTCTCCAGCCATGCAGGACATTGCTGATGAGGCCGACTTCTTTCTCATCCCATTTATACCACTGAGGTGATTGGCATGACAGAAAGACTTTAAGAGTTTAGGGGTAAAGCAATCAGGGCTTGAAACTGATTAAAAGGCTGTGGATCTCAGAATTTCCAAAATGATCCTAAGTAAGGACAAAGCTAGAAGCATCACACTTCCTGATTTCATACTATATTACGAAGTTATACTAATCAAAACAGCTTGCTACTGGCATAAAAACAGATACACAGACCAGTGGAACATAATCAAAAGCCCAGAAATGAACCCACAGATTATATTCAACTAATGTTTGACATGTGCGCCAAGAACACAAAATGGGAAAATGATAGTCTCTTCAATCCATGGTGTGAAATCATTCTCATACATTTGTTCTTTAGATATCATTTTCTGGGGCACGTGAGTGGCTCAGTTGGTTAAAAATCCAACTCTTACTTTCAGCTCAGGTCATGATCTCACAGTTTCATGAGTTTGAGCCCTGCTTGGGATTCTCTGTCTCCCTCTCTCTCTGCACCCCCACCAACCCATGCTGCCTCTGTGTCCCAAAATAAATAAATAAGCTTTAAAAAAAGAAAGATACCATTTTCTTTAGGTTTTTTATGTATTTAAAATAGCTAAATTAAAGTCTCTGTCTAGTAAATTCACAAAGGGCTTTCCCAATGATATTTTCACAAGGACTTCATAAAACTTCTCTTTTTTTCCTCTTTAGGGACCACTCTTTTTGTTTCTTCTAATAACTTTTACTTAAAAGTGAGCATTTTAAGTAATATAATGTGGCCATTTCGCAAATCAATTAGTTTCTTCTCTCAAGGGTTTGTTGTTGTTGTTGTTGTTTATGTTGTTATTGCTGTTGCTGGGTATTTGGTAAGTTTTCTAAGCTAAGTCTGTAAAGTTTGTGTTTTTTATAGGGTCACTGAAGTCTCTGCCTAGTTGCCTTAATAACCAACTAATGATTTAACATAGATTCCTTTAAATACCTGTAACCATTAAGATCCCAGATTTTCCCAAAGCACTCTGTTGTCTGTTGAGTCATGCCTTTACACATCTGTCTTATCTGTCACTTCCTTCATCTACAGAATCTCCAGGTCAGTCAGAGAGGTAAGAGTACAGGGCCTTCTGAGGTCTTTCCTAAGCATGCACAGCCTCATGCATGAGCACAGTTCTAAATATAAGTGATTCCAAGGACTTTTCAAAGAACGTTCCGAAGATTCTCTAGATATATCCAGAAGTTGTCCCTTTTAAGTATTTTGATCAGTTTGTCATTTGCCACAACAGTTATTGCCTCAGGCAATTGCCACTGATTTATTTTCAACAAATGCCCCTAGAAAAATGCTGTTTACACTGGATGAGCTCTGAATCAGATGAAAGACAGACCTTCTGAGTGGATTTTCAAGGGAAGTGCCACAGAAGTCAAATAATGATAGGTAAGAATAGGTCTTTGGAGGAGCTCCAATTCCATACACACCCCCCAGTGGCTGCTACACAACTTTTCAACATGACTATAGGACTGTCGCTTTTCAAGAGAAAAGAGGATAATAGGGTAAATTAAAATGCCACAACACTAACCCTCCTTACCAACACTGAGCCATTTTTCTTGAATAAACATTCACAAGACTATTGTAGACTTTTGGTTAATTTTGAGTTCTGCAAATGCTGATTTTTATCAAAATTGCTTTCATGAAGGAGGAAATTTTCAAAGGTTTTTACACCATCATTTCTACTCATGTTTCTTTATAGAGACACTAGATGCTGGTACTCTGTGGTATATCATTTTAATCGTAAGGAGCTCTTAGATAAATTTTTCATGAAATTCCTGTAAAGAGTATATAGAAATGTAGACTGGATGATAGTACAATTAAGCAAATTCACAGATAGTATAACCAATGAATTGATTAATAAATTTGTTTAAAACTAGAAGGAGGTCTCCAATGGCTTTGTTTTTGGTTTTCTATCACTCAGCTTCTGAACAATTTGGATAAATTTGAATAAATAAATAAGATTTTTAAGTCAAATTTTCAAAAGTAATTTTATATTATTAAATGAGGCATCTTATTTTTTTTAATATTTTGATAGGCTGAACCACTGAGCAAATGTATTTCAGTGTTTTTAAATATGTTGATAGGCTCAAACAGTAACATGACCCAATAAAGTCTTTTATTTGACTTTTAAAATTAATTGCCTTTTGCATATTAGAAGTAGAAAGTTAATGGCAATCTGTGGTAGAAAAGGAAGAAGAGAGAAAAAGAAAAAAGGAAGAAAAGAAAACTAATAGTTTTAGTTGACTTTTGAAATGCTATGTGTTAACAATAGCGCAAACTTATGACTGGTATACACACATATGCACAGAAATATCTCAGAAATATTAATTCTTAAGATATTTGTTGAGCACATAATATGTGCAATCTACTCGGTTAGAGACTGTATTTACAAAGATTTATGGCAAAAGTACAGGCTTTGACCTCAGTGAAATCATTAACAATCAAGATAAATTAAAACAAATCATAAAACAATATAGTAAATGTTACATTACAAATAAGCAAAAAGTGGTCAGGGAACACTCAAACAGAAGGATTAATTCTGTTCAAAGAAGTTTGGTGAGTAAGTACACTTTAACAGGCACACACAGGTTTGGAGAGCTTTCCAGTGACTAGAAATAAATTGGTGTGTATTAAGCATTTAGTATGTGTTCGGTGTGTAATAAAAAATCATAATAAAACAGGCATTTCTTGGCTTTGAAGAGCACAATCTACTGAGACACTTCTCACCAGCAGAGAGAACTTCCTAACCTCCTTCAAGTGAAAATTTGCTGAAGGATCTTAATCAGTAATTAAATTGGCAAAAGTACCCTCTGCAGATGACCTCCCTCAGCTTCACACTGGTGAAAAGTAAAACTTCAATTCACATTGTAACAATTTCTATGGAAATGTATTTGGGTGGATTAGACATGAACAAAAAAGATTAGAGTCCTATGCCACTACTCATAAAACTCTAATACAAAGTCAGCACAATCATCCGACTTTTAATTAAAGCTTTGAAAGTAGTTCTACCTCCATAATGTGCTAGATTCCTCCGAACTTCTTATTACACAAGCATTTTTTCCATCAAATGGCTACAGCAACTCTAAGCCCTGAACAAGATTTACAATATCACAGATTGGATGACAGATAATGGCAAAAGCTAAAGATACTAAATAATTATTGGTGCCATCTGTACTCTTTGAAAAACATCCTTTGAGAGAGTGCGTTTCCGAATCTCACAAAAATAGAATTTGTGCAAAGAAAATAAAAATGTTAAATTTAAATTACATGAGAGAAAGGATACTAAGAATTCACAGGGAGGAACACAGATCTAATTTAGAAGAAATTGACACAAAATTATTTATAACAGGATAGTTTTTCAGATAAGCATCTACACTGACTGAATAGGTTACATTTTCTATTAATCTCTTCATATCAGACATAGCAAATGCCACCTAATCCTTAGTCATGCGGTCATTCTGATAGTTTTTCTACTCTACAAACTGAAATTTTGGTTACTCTTAACACTGGTACACAAATATTCAATGTGAAAAAATATATAGTAACTGTATATGCATATGGTCTTTTCAGATCTTTCTGCATCGATAGAATTAATCATAAAAAAAATGTAAGTAGATGTCTTTGTAAAAGTATCAAGTTTGATGATTATTCTAAACCCAGAACAGCATGTGTTTTCTTGGTTTCTGGCTCTTTCCTAAAGAGAGAGGAAAAATACCCCAGAATACCTACACACACATCTATCAGGGTTTCTCCAGAAGCAACTCACAGGAAGAAATGATAAAGAAAAAGAGTTTTAAGGAAGGTAGTTGCAGCAAGTGCACATTAGTATTTGCCAGGTGCTTATAAAATAGAACACACGTATTTTTACACAGAGCACTTTGCATGCACCCTGTTTTATTTAATTCACGACAAATACTCGAAGAGGATTGTTGTCGTTTTTAAATAAGAAAATTGAGTTAAATTACTTACTCAAACTCAGATCTTTCTGTCCTATTTCCGTCATATCACACAGCTGATGAAACCCTAGAGAAGTGGTTTAATTGAATCACCGAAAAGAGAGAATCTAGATCAGATTGGAAGCTAGAGAAATGCAAACAGTATCAACATGGACCAATTAAAACATGTTAGACTTACCGTGTAAGAAGGTAAGATTCGAGAAGATTCATTTTAGAGGAGTGTAGCATTCTCCCAATGACAAGAGCTTAAAGTGGGAGGACCATGAAGAATGATGCCATTATCATATGTTGACAAATTTGCTATCCAATAAATCCTTTTTTACTTCTCAGAGTTGCTGTTGAGTTTAGCAAAAAGTTTCAACTCCTTCGGAAGTGAAACTACTTTTACATGTATTTATTTATTTATTTATTTATTTATATTTAAAACCAATTTAGTTAACATGTAATGAAATAATGATTTCAGGAATAGAGATTCATCACTTAAATATAACACCCAGTGCTCATCACAACAAATGTCCTCCTTAATGCCCATCACCTATTTAGCCCTTCCTGCCACCTAATATCTCACCAGCAATCCTCAGTTTGTTCTCTGTATTTAAGAGTCTCTTATGGTTTGTCTCCCTCTCTGTTTTCATCTTATTTTTGCTTCCCTTCCCTTATGTTCATCTGTTTTGTTTCTTAAATTCCACATATAATGAGCACATGTGTTTTTCTTACTGGCTTATTTTGCTTAACATAATACACCTTAGTTCCATCCACAATGTTGCAAATGGCAAGATTTCATGCTTTTCATTGCCAAGTAGTATTCCATTGCATATACGTATCACATCTTCCTTATCCATTCATTGTTTGATGGACATTTGGGCTCTTCCCATAATTTGGCTGTTGTTGCTAGTGATGCTATAAACATTGGGGTGCAGGTGCCCCTTTGAAACATCGTTGTTGTTGTATAAAAAAACGGATAGGGGCGCCTGGGTGGCGCAGTCGGTTAAGCGTCCGACTTCAGCCAGGTCACGATCTCGCGGTCCGTGAGTTCGAGCCCCGCATCAGGCTCTGGGCTGATGGCTCAGAGCCTGGAGCCTGTTTCCGATTCTGTGTCTCCCTCTCTCTCTGCTCCTCCCCCGTTCATGCTCTGTCTCTCTCTGTCCCAAAAATAAATAAACGTTGAAAGAAAAAAAAAAACGGATAAAAACTCGTAGTGCAATTGTTGGGTCATAGGGTAGTTATATTTTTAATTTTTTCAGGAACCTCCATACTGCAGAGTGGCTGCACCAGTTTGTATTCTGACCAGAAGTGCAAAAGGGATCCTCTTTCTCTGCATCCTCGCCAACATCTGTTTTGCCTGAGTTGTTAATTGTAAACATTCTGACTGTTGTGAGGTGGTATCTCATCGTGGTTTTGATTTGTATTTCCCTGTTGATGAGTGATATTGAGCATTTTTTCATTTGTTTGTTAGCCATCTGGATATCTTCTTTGGAAAAGTGTCTACTTATGTCTTTTGTTCATTTCTTCACTGGATTATTTGTTTTGGGGTGTTGAGTTTGTTAAGTTCTTTATAGGGATACTAACCCTTTATCTGGTATGTCATTTGCAAATATCTTCTCCCATTCCATCAGCTCCCTTATAGTTTTGCTGATTGCTTCCTTCGCTGTGCAGAAGCTTTTTATCCATTTCCCTGAACTCTACAACTCTAACAGCCTGTTCAGTTTATGACAATGCCTATTCTAATCCCAAAGTATCTCTTCAGTCTATTTCTATCTCCATCACCGCATTAATCTGGCCATCATTAACTCTTGGTGGACTTTTGAACAAATTCCTAACAGATTTTCCCACTTCAAGTATTCTTTTTAAAATATGAACATAATTATCTGTTTGCTTAGGCATCTTATTTGCCAGAATCCTAGAGAAGGAATGCAATCCTTTCTGATATGCCACTGCCTCCACAGCACTCCACAGTTCATTTGTGTTAATGAATAAACCCACATACATTCATTCACTATTTTTTTAACTTGAAGTTGAGTGATCAGTCCCAAAGAGACAGTATTCGTACTATATTTATTCTTCAGATTTGAGGTTATGTAAAGGGTATATTAGGCTATCATATGCACATTATTATCTAAACACCATTAAAATGTTCCTTACTCATCTGCATACATATTTTCTTACACTTATTATTTATTACATTTTGAGGCTGCATATATATTTTATTAATAGTCTTTGTATGTGAATAAAGCTCTTTTGCCATACACCAAAATATAATAGTTGTTTCAATTAAAAGCGTTTATCCAATAATTTGAGTTGTGTGCTGACCTAATTATTTTTTTCATGAAACACCAACCTTACCTGAAAGATTATTAGCCAAGAAAAGGTGATTGGCTATTCAGATTTGGATATTTTGCAGACATTTTCTAAAAACTTAATACAGTGAGCCTGTCTCTTTAAGAAAACAATGAACACTACTCATGACTAATGAGAAAATTTTAGCCTTAAAAGAAAAATTATCAGTTTGAAAATGTTGTCTCTGCCTCTATGAGCATGACAACGTCCCACATGCAATGAGGTAATGAGTAGGTGGTATTGGTGAATGTAAATTTCTGATATGGTATAAGAAAATGTGTCAACACTTAGAATAGCTTCATCACTCATGAACCAATATTTTCCAAATTATCAATATGTGATGTTACAAAAAAAGGGAAAAAGATTTATTCAAACTACAAGAAAGACAAATGAATTTAATATATATAAAGCCAAAAGGTTGTGGCTATGATTTTAGATTCCACATTACAACTAACTTCTAAGAAACTACCACTTGTCAGTTTTGGGTTAGTGTCAAAGGGAAATATCTATAATTATCTGGGGAAAAAAGCTATTATAATTCTCAACACTTTTAAAAATACATTATCTATGTGAGATAGGATTTTCTTCACATACTGTAACCAAAGCAATAAATGAATCCAAAATTAGATATGATAATCCAGCTATCTGCTGTTAAGCCAAGTATTAAAGAACTTTCCAGAAAAGTAAAGCCATGCCATTCTTTCCACAAAATTTTTGTTTTGGAAAATATAGTTATTTTCATGCAACTGTTATTTATGTTAAAATTTAACTCATATATTACTGTTATGTTTAATAGATTTGTAAATAAATACTTCAAAATTTCTCAGTTCTAATTTCTAATATCATACATAGAGATAACTCGCATAAACAAAGGCACTTGAGAATACTCAATAAACTTTAAGATGACAAAGGGGTCCTGAGACTAAAATGTTTGATGACTGCTGCCCTAGGGTAAGGGTTATGTTTTGTAATTAATGATAAAACTGAAACATATATTGCCTAATTAATAAAAGCTAACTTCTTGGAACTAACTGATTTTAGCAAAAATTGCTAACTGCCTTATAGAAAAAAATTCATTAAAGTTTAAAAAAGGACAACATAATATCAACACGTATCTTTTCAGCTACAATGTCCAGCAGATGACTGGAAATATTAAATATTCTAAAAATTAAAAAAAGGGCCAGTAATCAAGAAAAATGTTAGCAACAGAAACAGACAGATCCCAAGATGATTCATATGTCGGAATCAGAAGACAAGTACTTTAAAAGAGTACTAAACGTATCAAGGATCTCAACATATTCAAGGATTAAGACAAAGGAACACAAAGGAAATATCAGCAGCATAATAGACACCATTAAAAGAACCAAATGAAAGTCTATAGTGGAAAAGCACAACATCATAAAAAAATAAAATAAAATAGACTTAAGAGTAGATTGGAAATGGCAGAAAAGAAGGTGAATGAATACGAAATGAGTAGATGAGTAGGAACCATCTTCCCAGAGGAACAGAATGGGGAGAGAAATGGATAGAAACACAAAATAAATAGAGCCTCATTTTACACTGTATTTCAGGGAAGTGCAAACAATTGAAAGTGGTTCAATTACCTGCAGTTGGAGGCCCTTGGCAGGCTCCGTCAGAAAAGCAGTCTACTCTTGATCTTGGGGTAGTGAATTCGAACCCCACACTGGGTGTAGAGATCACTTAAATAAAAACCTTTTTAAAAATTACCTGCAGTTGGAATTTCAAAAGAAAAGGAGAGAGAGAATGGAACAGGGGGGAAAAAGTTGACATTACATGGCCGAAATTTCCAAATTTGGTAAAAAAAAAATACAAGTATCTTTGCATCCTGTGAGCAGAGAGTCATATCTATGCAGTTCATACTCAAATTACTGAAAACCAAAGGAGAAAGAACAAATAATAAAACATTCAGGGGTGGAGAAAATACATCTTACCATCAGGAAAGCAATGACAAAAATAACATGCAATTTCTCAAAGAGGGAACAAGAAAAAGGAAGCCAAAATCAGATGAACAGCATCTTTACAGCACCAGAAGATGTCTTAGAGGGGATCCAAAAGGCACAAACCAGTTATAAACTGGATTTTATCCAAATTATAATTGCTGGCCATTGAATACACCATTGAAATACATCATGAAAACCTAAGCCTCACACATGGAGAAAGCATTTCAATTCACGTATCTGACAGAACATGGAAAACACTTCTATAAATCAATAATAATAATAGAGACAACTCAGCTTTTCAAATGGGCCCCAAATTCGACCAGACACCTAGCAAAGGATGACCTCAAAATTATTGATAAGAATATTAAAATATTCTTAGTATTAGTCATCAGGTAGATGCAAATTAAATGATAACGTAATACTACATCACACTCACTATCACAGCTGAAATCAAAAAGGCCCACAGCACCAAACAGTAAGGATGTGAAGCAAGTGGAGTCTCATTTATTGTTAATGAGAATATAAAGTTAAGTGGTACAACCACTGTGAAAAACAATTTGGCCATTTCTTATGAAGTTAAATATACAAACGCATCTACTCCATAATTCAGAGCATATATCCCATGTTGCCAAAAATTGGAAACATCTCAAATGTTCATCAGCAGGAGTATGGATAAACAAATCATTGTATGCTAATACAATGAAATACTTAGCAATATGAAATAAATCCCAAATCCATTATATTGACCAAAAAGCCAGACACAAAAGAGTGCATACTATGTGTTTTCATTAATATAGTACAAGAGAAGGCAAAACTAGTCTATGGTGATTGAAATGCGAATCACAAGGAAACAAACTGTAACTGTGAGGAATAGATGTTAATTAAGCTTATTGTAGTAATCATTTTGCAATATATACATCTATCAGATCATTATGTTGTACAGTTTAAACTTATAGAATGTTATTTGTCAATTATATCTCAATCAAACTGGAAAATATAGGTTTCTTACAGGCATCTAGGAAGTTTTCTACGGTGATAGATATGTTCTATCCAGACTGGAATGCTTCTTACACAAGTGTACCCGTTTGTCAAAACCTCATAATATACACTGAAAATTGTTCTTGTACACAGACTTGAAGTGTTTGTTAATTTTACCTCAATAAAAAGAAAATTATCTTCTTGCCGAAGCATCACCTGATTGATCCTACTTAACCCTGAATAAACAATCTGCAATTATGACTCACTAATTCAATTCCCACCCCTACTTGAACCTAAATCTATGCCGTTTAAATATCTGATTCTTCATATATGAAATTGTACAATTGGAACACATGGGTTTATAGTATAACTTTCTCATATAAAATTTATATGGCCACACTTACTAAGTGTCATTCAAAAGTTAACCCAGAAGGCCTGGGTGACTCAGTTGGTTGAGCGTCTGACTCTTGGTTTCAGCTCAGGTCATGATCTTACAGGTTATGGGATTGAGCCCCACATCAGGCTGTGTGCTGAGTGTGGACCCTGCTTGGGATTCTATCTCGCCTTCTATCTCTGCCCCTCCTCTGCGTGCATGCTCTCTCTCTCTCTTTCTCTCTCTCTCTCCTCAAAATAAACTTTTTTTCAGTGTTGAATAGTGCAGGTTGAATAATAGCTCCTAGACTGTGGATAACAATTGTCATGTATTTTTTAATATCCATAATACTTCCAAAAACAAGCTTTTCTAAAAAAATCAATAATGGAATCTGATAGCAGATTATGCATTTTCATCTGCCTTTTACACAGCATCAAGATGATGTTGTAAGAGGGGGAAGGAGGGGTAAAAGAAGCATATCTACCAAGAGTAAAAAGCCCGGAGAGGTGACTGAAGATAAACAAATCCAGATTGGAGGAAGCAAACGTAAGAACGAAGCAGGTTTAGAAAACTAGATTTATAACGGGATAGTATTAGCAGTCACCACTTTAATAATATATGATTTTCCACACTCCTTGCTTGGATGGCAGGGAATATTTAGAGATATTCAAAAATTAAATTTTAATATTAGTATCAAATAATTTTTTTCAGGTTTCCAGGAGACATGTGATCTAAGTGTATAACTCCATAAATCTGTTTGCTTGCACAAGAACTGTTCATCAATGGTGGTTTTAATTCCATGAGATTCAGTATAATCTTAAATTATAGTTTGACTTTAGCTTTATTTCAATTACTACGCTCAGAACAGCATAAATAATATCATTTACATTTATTCAAGTTTACGTAACACACTGTAGAAAAAAAGTAAAATGAGACAAAAATGATATATTATTTTATATTAGACACAAAATTGAATAGGATCTTCATGTTTTGAAATCTGGTTTTTCGCCTCTAAGTATATTCTGTTTTTGAAGTGAGAAAAGTGTGATCTATCTATATTCCTCCTTTTTGTAGAGCTCCATTAATTGTACGCCTAGAATGTTATGAGTGTAAAATTGTAATATAGAACAATTAAAGAAAGAAAGAAGAGAATAACTTTGTCTCTTTTTGAACTTCCATAATAGAATCCTATAGTATGATCTCATTTGTTTTTTTCTTTGATCAGCATTATATCTCCAACCATGATTTCATGAATAAGACCTGATGATTTATTTCACTGCTGTGTTCGTTGTCTTCTATTGAACAAATATCCTACACTTTATTTATCCATTCCCCTATTAATGGAATTTTGAGTTAATTCTAGTTGTGTTTTTTTTTTCTTCTACATGTAAGGATGTTATGGACATTCTAGTTTTTGTTTTTGTTTTTGTTTTTTTTTTGGTTCCTAAATGTATGTATTTCTTTGAGGTATATATCCAATTGTTAAATTCTTTGGTCACAAGATATGCATTTGTTGAAAATAAATGAAGTGATGGTACCAATTTACACTCTCATAATAGAGAATGAGAATTCAGTTGCTTTACATACTTGCCAACACTTGATACTATGTCTTTTTTGTGTGTGAATTGTGACTTTAATTTGCATTTCCCTGATGACCAATAATATTGAGCATTATTTTATGTTTATTAGCCACTTACATATTTTATTTTAATAATTTTGCCTGTTCAAGTATCCTGAACACTTTTCTACGGGCCATCTTTTCTTTTACTCACTGATTTGTTGTTTTCCTAAATATTCTGGGCATATGTTTTACATATATAATATAATTTTATTTACTGCAAATATCTTCTACCACACTTTTTTCTTCAGTCTCTTTTCTTCATGGGTAGTCCTTTTCTGTATCCTTTTTGAGAAAACTTTGATTACCACAAGTCAGCTATTTTTAACTTCATAACACAGTAAAACTTAATTTTTTTTTTTACTTTTTAAATTTATATGTAAAATTTCCCAATAATTGATTTATGTGTATGGTATGAAGTAGAGGTAAAGATGCACATTTTTTCCATATGAATATATAGTTGATCCACATCTTGAATTGATAAGACTGTCCTCCATCCTTGTCCATTGGCAAATTTGTCATAAACCAATTGTTATTATATATGTGGTTCTCTTTTTATTTTTTTCTTCCAAATTTTTATTTAGATTCTTGTTATTAAACATACAGTGTGATATTGGTTTCAAGAGTAGAATTTAGTTACTCATCACTTACATATAACAGTGCTCATCATAACAAGTACCCTTGTTATGCCTTGTTAATATTACCTCCCATTTAGGCCATCCCCCACCCACCTCCCTCTGTCAACCCTCAGTTTGATGAGTCTCCTACGGTTTGTTCCCCTCTCTCTTTTCTTTCCCCTTCCCATATGTTCATCTGTTTTGTTTCCTAAATGTCACATATGAGTGAGATCATATGGTATTTTTCTTTCTCTGACTTAATTTGCTTAGCTTAACACACTCTAGCTCCATTCTTGTTATTGCAAATGGCAAAATTTCATTCTTTTTGATGTCTGAGTAATATTCCATTTGATGTCTGAGTAATATACATATATATATATATATATATATACACACACACACACTCACACACACACATACATACATATATATCACATCATCTTTGTCCTTTCATCAGTTGATGGACACTTGGGCTCTTTCCATAGTTTGCCTATTGTTTTTAATGCTGCTATAAAGATTGGGGAGCATGTACCCTTCAAATATGTATTTTTTACCCTTTGTGTTAAACACTCTATGATCATTTCTTTACATTTCTATATATTTTTAAATCAACTTCCATTTAAAATTTTACTTTCGATTTCTATTCTGACTGAATTTTGATAAATTAACAGGTACATTTAATATCTTCACAAAATTGATTCTTCCAATTCATGAACATGGTTTATTTAGTCTTCTTTAATTTTTATTAGTAATACTATGCTGTTTTCTGCAGAGGCTCTGGATATCTTAAATTAGATCTTAAGCATTTAATGGGGCGCCTGGGTGGCTCAGTCGGTTAAGCTCCGACTTCAGCTCAGGTCACGATCTCGTGGTCTGTGAGTTCGAGCCCCAGGTCGGGCTCTGGGCTGATGGCTCAGAGCCTGGAGCCTGCTTCCCATTCTGTGTCTCCCTCTCTCTCTGCTCCTCCCCTGTTCATGCTCTGTCTCTCTCTCTGTCTCAAAAATAAATAAACGTTAAAAAAAATTAAAAAAAAAAAGATCTTAAGCATTTAATATATTTCAGTGCAATTGTAAATGGTAATTTAAATTATTGTATCTTTTAATTGTTTGAGTTTGCACAAAGAAACACAATTACTTTTGGATATTGGTCCTGTATTTAGGAAAATTTCTATATTCATTTATTAATTATAATAGTTTATCTGTATATTTTTAACTATATATGCAACCATGGCATCTGTGAATAATAAGGTTTTTTTTCTTCTTTTCCAATTTTTTTCTTTGCCTTATTGTACTACCCTGAATCCTTTATAAAATGTTGAATAGAAGTGTTGACAGACATTCTTGTTTCATTCCCATTCTTAAGAAAGAGCTTTTTATGAATACTCTTTATATGGATACCCTTTGTATGAATACTCTTTATCATATTAAGTAAAGAGAGGTCTTTGGTGTCATACGCTTACTCAAGATAACTTTCAATAAGAATCATACTATATATATATTAGAAAAGAGGATACAGAATATCTATTATTTTGTAAAACTAGGAAAAGTTTTGGTAATTCTAAATTATCTTTCTCTAATCTTTTGTTTTGCTCCACTGTGTCTGCAACATCAATTTCTGATGCAATATCATTCAAAGTTACCAAAGTATCAAGAAATACTTGCCTTGATTTGTAAGTCTATCACAATATGGATATCATTTCTTTTCTGTTAAAATGTGACTTAGCTCTTCTCCAGGGTTGTATGTCACCAAATAAATTTAATAACACTTTGTAAAATAGTCAAATACCATGTACTAACAATAAAATCATCTGTATGTGAAATATTCCATGCTTCACTAAGGAAATGATATGACTAATTACATAATATGCCCTTCTACAGTCATATCCTACTGAGAAAACAGTATAACAATAGGATCATTTCACCAACCTTTATGCCCTACCACAGATAATGTCCTATCAGTTTTTATCTTTCTCATTACTAGCTGTAAATGGAAGAAACCAGGTGATCAATGTACTTTTGTTCACTTCAGTAACCAGAATAATTCATAGTGGCCCCAAAAGACAATCATAATGACTTAATATATTCTTTCTTTACAATTTTTATTTAAAGCTGTATCATGGAAATTGGGCCTATAATAGTCAATGAAAAAAATAATTACTCTCTCTAGGACTCTGTGTCAATTTCTCATCTATATATGGATTTTTATTAATTTTCATTATAATTTCACATATGCATGAAGAAACTAACATTTTATTGCAATTTTAAAAGGAGAGAAAATAAAAGTAAGTATCTTACTTGAAATGACCTGAGTGGTACTATGAGAAAAAAGCCATTTTCTCAAACTATGCACTGCTCTTCAGTTTTTAACTTCATTCCCTGAGAAGTATAGGAAATCAATAAACTCTGACTAATTATGATGATAATGTTACATGTCATAGAAAATGTATTGAATTAAAAATATATACATAAATGTGTGTGTGGTTTTTGCAAGAATATTTTATCAGGGCCATACCACAAAGAGCCAAGTGAGATCTTGTCTAAGAGAAAATGGTTATTTGATTAATTCATAAATGCAGTTCCTTTGAAAAAGTCTCCATCAAAATACACTACCAACTGGAAATGTTTAGAGTCAGAATAAAATTTCAGATAAAACCAAAAAAATGCAATGAAAACAAACATTTTTTGCTAATAGGTTGAATGCAAGCAATATTTATTTTCTGAAAGAAAATGGCTTATTTACCAAATGCTTGCCAACAGGGGCCCAATCAGCTGATAAGTGATGGAACTGAAAATAAAAACTAATTTTTTTGAACCCAGTTCAAAATTGAGAGCCTTAGATCATTCATCCTTTCCAAAAATACTGACTTTCTGAGAACAGAATGAAATTAGTTTACTTAAATGAAGAAAGAAAAAAAAAAAACAACCTTTATTTGTTTAGAATCACTGTTTTGAATGCCCATCTTCTAGTCCACTCCCAATTTCAAGGGGAAAAAGTCAATGCTAGTTTCAGAGACTATTATATTTACAGTGATATTAAAAGAAAACCCTACTCACGACTGTCTACCTTGTCCCTGGCACTATTACAACCTAGAGGAAGAGAATTATCTATAGTACTGATAAGAAAGATAGTGCTAGCTGTTACACTCAATTCTTATCCACTGCTAAGTGGTTTAAGGCTAGTTTACTTGATATCTGACAATACTACCACCACTACCTCTACCCCCAAACTCACTACCCATAGATTCATGGAAAACAAAATGTGTGATCTCAAATATCTGTCTGTCATCACCTAAACAAGAGCTTTATAATTTTACCAAAAAAATACTTGCTATGATAATAACATAATTCCTATTAGTTAAAGATATGATCTAGGATGCAAACGATAAGCAACTTTATGGACACCAAAATTTAATTTTCATACCATTTTCACGGGTCACAGAATACTATTTTGTTTTAAATTTGTCTCCAATCATTAAACAAAAAATGGAAAAGTTCATCTTATTCTCAAGACATACAAAAACAGGTAGCAAAATGAGGCTGCCCATCAGACTTCTATTTGCCAGCCCCTGCTCCAGAGAACAGATTGGAGGTAGAAAGTGATAAATCAGAAGGTCCATTTAAAAGACTAACACAGAAGTCTACATAATAGATGATGGTAGCTTAAACTAATGGTTTGCTGTACAGATGGAGACAAGTAAATGAAAGTTAGATATATTTCAGATAAAACAGTTATAAGACCTGGCTATGTATCAACTTTAAATAGACCATATTCTATACTTTTTTGTTTCTGGTTAATATGCTTCACATAAAATCTCTTAGGTTATTGAAGAATATCTTTTCAGTTCTCTGTTTGTTTTGTTTTGTTTGCAAGTTATCCGTGATACTGCTGACCTTGACTTTGATATTAGGGCCATGTTGCTTGTTACAAATAATATAGGATCCTAACACTTTAGGGCTAAAAGGAGTGGTTGGGGTTGGGGAAGATCTCATAAGGAACATGGGATTTGAACTGGGTCTTGAAGTCTGTCAGAGAAGGACAAGGAAAGGCCTTACAATTAGAGAAAACAGCTTAGCAATGTGTAAAGTTATAAGAATACGCAGTATTGGAGAATTTTCAAAGATTCCCGTAAGAGAAAAAGCCATAAAAGAGTGAAATAGAAAAGATAATATTGAATTTGAGTATAGAGTACTTTTTAGGCCATCTTAAGAAGTTTATGTAGTTTTGTTAGTTTAAATCAAGGTTAAAGTATGGAAAAAGCCCTAAATATGAGTAAGAAAAGAAAAAGTCTTCTGTTTCTAAATATCTGCTCTGGTGAGCTAAAAATTCATAAAGCTCATAGCCTGCCTGAAGGCAATAATAAAATAGAACCAAAATACCAGTAAGACCTCATTATAGCCACTCTAGCAGTTAGAACCTTATTTCATGGAACAAAAATGCAACATTAAAACCTCACCAGGACAATTTAGAATCCTGCTCTTTTTAATTTCATGTAATGATTTTCTAACTATTTCAAAAATTGAACTAGCTGATCGATTCAAATACCAATTGTCATAATTTGTAATATCAACACATTGGTTCTGCATAAAACATCCAACCACCCAAATCCTCATAAATAAATATTCTATGATTAAAATATATCGTTTTCTAAAACAAAGGGAACTCTGTTTCCTTGTTTTCGTATATTTTTTCTAAGCATCTTCATTTGACCCAAACTTTACAAAGTCATCCTAAAATCAGCATATCTAAGATGTATCTTAATATATTCCTGTACAAACATGTTATTTTTCCCAACACAAACAAGTTATACAAGACAATATACTAGTAGTTATCTTAAGCTTTTCCTCACAAACAATCTATTACTGAATTCCAGATTTTATTACTAAATAAGTCTCAAGGTTTTCTCTCAATGCCTGCCTCATTACCTCTGGTCTGCTTCAGATCCTTATCCAATGTAAAAATGCAATAGCTTCCCAACTATTTATTTCCTTTTTCATTCCTGCTTTCCTTCAATAATTCTGCAGAAATAATCCTTCAAAAATACAATTCATAACATATCATTTCTTTGCTTAAAACCCTTGAGCACTTTTGGTTCACTTAAAGAATAAAATTACAAGACAGGGCTAAAAGAGATGGCTTTAATGAAATTGACTTGATCATTGTTTTCCAAAATTTTATCTTATACTGGGAGACAGAGGGAAAAAATAAATAGATAAGAAAAATCCATGGAAATAAATACTAAAATGAAAATACACCTGGGTGATTTCAAGCGAATTACAGGATGCAGTTAGTTAATGTAGTTCTTTTAGATTGTGTGACAGAGGTGAAGTTATTAGAGGTGATGTCCAAGTGATAATAAGGAATCAGCCATGCACAATATGGGGCAAGGGGATTCCACAGAAAAGCAACAGTTAGTGATTTCCAAGTTCTTATGGCAGTAATGGACTAGGCATGCTTAAATAAAAGAGAGAGGCTGTGCAGCTGAGCATGGGAAGCAGTAGGAAGCAGTGGGGAAAGAATTCTAACATGAGTTGGGAGAAGTAGGCAGGAGGTATATCATGTTAAAAACCTTTCAGAACATAAAAAGGAGTTTAGCTTTTGTTCCTATACAGTGTGAAACTGAGTAGTAGTAACATGATATGGTTTACATATTTAAAAATGTTTTTTTCTTGTACTAAGAGGGGAATGGATGCATAAGAAAAGAAACAAGGGAACTGTGGCCATGTAGCAAGGAATGATAATGACTTTGATAGATGTGATAAGGTGCAGATGAAAAGATACAGATGCATATGGAGGATGTTTTGAAGATACAGTCAATTGGAATAGTGAGAGAATGAATGTAGAGCATGAGAAAAAGGTAAACCTCAAGATAAATCCTAGATTTTTGCTTATCTTCTGGATAACAGATGTTGCCATTTACTCTGAAAAGAAAAGGTTTGGGGCAGAGTAGAGAAACAGGAGTTTTATTTTGAACATGATAATTATAAGACATTAGATTACCAAGTATATATTTCAAATAGGTAGTTACACACACAAGTTTGGGATTCTATGGGGACGTCCTAGATGGAGATAAAATATGGGAACAAGAGATGTACAAAAAATTAAATCCATTGGGATAGACATAATTTCTGAGACAAAAAAAGAAAAGTATCCCAAAGTGGATTACTGGAACATTCTGGCATTTGAAAATTGAGTAGTGAAGATAATCTCATCCTCTCTTGTGTCTGGTACCTATCTCAGTATGTCACCAGTGATCGCTGAGTTAAATTGTGTCTTCTCCATATCATAGTAGGAACAAATTGTATGAAAACCTTGATTTCTATACAAAAGTTTTATAAAAACTATCATTCCTCTTACATTTCTAGATAGGTTTATCATTATAACATATTATGATCTGGGAAAGAAATTTTGTTATTTAATGTGTTACATTTTTCCTACACCATCAATGAATCTGGTATATGGAATGAATAGTAAACTATAATTCAAAAATAATTCACCCCATTTGTGCCTAATAAAAATCAAGCAGAGCACAAAATCATAGTAATATGGCATAATTTTTGTTCTAAGGCAAATAAATATGTACAATGCAAACTTTTGTAAGAAATTTATAGGTTTCATCACAATCTGTTATACCCTTTAATATTATTGGTTAAAAAAAAAAAAAAAAAGGTAGTTACTTCAGCTACACATTCAAACCTGCCATTTAGAGTGGAATTATAGGCTGAGGTCTCTTTCAAAATAAAACTTGTAGAAACCCTTCAGATCCACAGCTTGCATACAACAGGCCCTCTATGACAACAAAGTTAATTTCTCCTTCATTCATTAATGTATTATAAATCATTCTTGCTTCTCTTCCTCTCTTTCTCCCTCTTTCCCTTCATCTCTCTCTCTTTTTTTCTCTTTGGATGCATGCATGTATGGATGTATGTTCACACTCACATATAGTTCATATATAAATAGACTTAGATATGACAATATCATTCTTCCCTTTTTCAGAGTGAAAAGCATATATGTTTCAAGTCAACATTTATATACAATCAACGTAAGGTTTCAATATTTATACACATTATGATATGATCATAATAACAAGTCACAATATCATTGACTATATTCCCTATGTTATATACATCTCCATAGCTTGCTTATTTTAGAACTAGAAGCTTGTACCTTTTAATCACTTTCATCTATTTTGCCCATCACCCCAACCCATTCCTTGCAACAACCATCACGTTATTTTCTGTTTTAATGAGTCTATTTCTCTTCTGTTTTGCTTGTTCATTTGCTTTGTTTTTTTAGATTCCATATATAAGTGATATCATATGGTATTTGTCTTTCTCCATCTGACTTATTTCAATTACCATAATATCCCCTAGATCTATCCATATTATAGCAAATGGCAAGATTTCACTAGTATTTAAGGCTGAATAATATTCCAGTGTGTGTGTGTGTGGTGATGTGTGTATGCCACATATTTATCTATTCATCTATTGAGGGCACTTAGGTTGCTTCTATATCTTGGCTGCTGTAATTAATTCTACAATAAACATAGGGGTGCATAGATCTCTTTAAATTAGTATTTTTGTTTTCCTCGGATAAATACCCAGAAGTGGAATGCTGGATCATATGATAGATCTATTTTGAACTTTTAGAGGAACCTCCATATTTTTTTTCATAGTAACTGCACCAATTTGCATTCCCACCAACAGCACATGAGAGTTTTCTTTTCCCCATATCCTTGCCAGTACTCGTTATTTCTGGTCTTTTTGATATTAGCCATTCTGACAGGTGTGAGGTAATATCTCATTGTGGTTTTTATTTGCATTTCCTTGATGATTACTGATACTGAGCATCTCTTCCATATCTGTTAGCCCTCTGTATGTTTTCTTTGGAAAAATGTCTATCCAGATCTAATGTCCATCTTTAAATTGGATTGTTCATTTTATTTGATATTGAGTTGTGTGTGTTCTTCATACATTATGAATATTAATCCTTTATTAGATATAACATTTGTAAATATCTTCTCCCATTCAGTAGGTTGCCTTTTCATGGTTTTCTTTGCTGTGCAAAATCATTTTAGTTTGATGTAGTCGCCATAGTTATTTTTGTTTTTGTTGCCATTGCTTCAGGAGACAAATCCCTAGAAATATTGCTAAGACTGATGTTCAAGAGCATACTGCTTGCTTTCTTCTAGAGGTTTTATGATTCCTAGACTTACATTTAAGTCTTAACCCATTTTTTTTAATATTTGTTTATTTTTGAGAGACAGAAAGAGAGAGAGAGAGAGAGAGAGAGAGAGAGAGAGAGAGAGAGAGGAGTGGGGGAGGGGCAGAGAGAGACAGGGACACAGAATCCAAAGCAGGTTCCAGGCTCTGAGCTGTCAGCATAGAGCCTGAAGCGGGGCTCAAATTCACAAACTGTGAGATCATGACCTGAGCAGAAGATAGTCACCCAACCAACTGAGCCACCCAGGAGCCTCAAGTCTTAACCCATTTTGAAATTATTTTTGTATATGGTAAAAAAGTGGTTCAGTTTTATTTTTTTGCATGTAGTTGTCCAGTTTTCCCAACACCATTTGTTGAAAAGCCTGTCTTTTCCCCCACTGTATGTGCTTATAAGTGTGAGTTTATTTCTGGACTCACTGTTCTGTTCCATTGGTCTACATTGTCTGTTTTGGGGCCAGGATCATACTGTTTTGGTTGATATAGCTTTGTAGTATAGATTGAAACCAGGCTGTGTGATACCTACAGCTTTGTTTTTCTTCTTCAAAATTTCTTTGGTTATTGACTTTTGTGTGATTCCATGCAAATTTTAAGATTATTTGTTTTAGTTCTGTGAAAATTGCTGTTGGTATTTTGATAGGGATTGCACTGAATATGTACATTGTTTTGGGTAGTGTGGATATTTTAACAATATTAATATTTCTGATCTATGAACATGCAACACCTTTTTCTTATTTGTGTCTTCAATTTCTTTCATAACTGTCTTATAAGTTTGCAGAATATAGGTGTTTCACCTCCTAGGTTAAATTATTTGCAGGTATTTAATTATTCTTGGTGCACTTGTAAATAGGATTATTTTCTTAATCCTTTCTGAGAGTTAATTGATTGTGTACATTTTGAAATGCTACAGATTTATGTATAATAATTTTGTGTCTTGCAACTTTACTGAATTCATTAATTAGTTATAGCAATTTTGGAGGAGTCTTTAAAGTTTTCTATATATGGTACCAGGTGTCATCTACAAATAGTGACAGTTTTACTTCTTTTCCAGTTTGAAACACTTTTATTTCTTTTTCTTGTCTAATTGCTGTGAGTAGGTCCTCCAATAGCATGTTGAATAAAAGAGGCAAGAACGAACATCCTTGTCTTGTTTTTTATCTTAAAGGTAATGCTCTCAGCTTTTCATCTTTGAGTATGATGTTCATCTTTGGTTTTTCATATGTGGTATTTAATATCTTGAGATGTTACCTCTATACCCACTTTGTTAAAAGTTTTTATCATAAATTAATGTTAGATTTTATCAAATGATTTTCTATATCTATTGAGATGATCCTAAAACTTTTATCCTTCTTTTTATTAATGTGATGTATATGTTGACAGATTTGCAGGTTTAAACCATTCTTGTATCACTGGAATAAATCCCACTTGATTATAGATTCTGATCATTTTGATGTATTGTTGAATTCACTTTGCCAGTATTTCACTGGGGATTTTTATCGAGGAATATTGTCTCCTAATTTTTTGTGTGTGTGGTGTTTGTCTGGTTTTGATATTGGGGTAATTCTGGCTTTGTAAAATGGGTTTGGAAGTGTCCTTCCAGTTCAGTTTTCAGGAATAGTTTGAGAATTATACATATTAGCTTTTCTTTATTTTTTAAATGTTTATTTATTTATTTTTAGAGAGAACACAAGTGGGGGAGAGGCAGAGAGAAAAGGAGAGAGAAAGAATGAGAGAAAGAGAGAGAGAATCTGAAGCAGGCACAATCCTTAGCATGGAGCCCAATGTGGGGCTTAGTTCCATGACTGCGAGATCATGACCTGACCCAAAATCAAGAGTCAGATGCTTAATGAACTGAGCCACTCAAGCACCCCCATTTTTTTTTTTTAATTTTTTTTCAACGTTTTTTTTTTTTAATTTATTTTTGGGACAGAGAGAGACAGAGCATGAACGGGGGAGGGGCAGAGAGAGAGGGAGACACAGAATCGGAAACAGGCTCCAGGCTCCGAGCCATCAGCCCAGGGCCTGACGCGGGGCTCGAACTCACGGACCGCGAGATCGTGACCTGGCTGAAGTCGGACGCTTAACCGACTGCGCCACCCAGGCGCTCCAGCACCCCCATATTAATGTTTCTTTAAATGTTTGATAGAATTCATCTGTGAAGCCGTCTGGTCCTAGACTTTAGTTTGTTGGCAGTTTTTTGATTACTGATTCCATTTCATTACTAGTAGTCTGTTCAGATTTCCCATTTCTTTCTGATTCAGTATTGGGAGATATGTTTCTAAGAATTAATTCATTTCTTCTAAGTTTCATGTTTGTATCAAATTGTTCATAGTAGTCTCTTATGCTCCTTTGTATTTCCGTGGTATTGAATGTAACTTCTCTTTCATTTCTGATTTTATTTGAGCCCTCTCTCTCTTTCATTCTTAATAAGTTTAGCTAAAGGTTTATCAATGTTTTGTTGTTATTTTGTTTCATTTTCTTTAGTTTTGTTTTGCTTGTCTTTTCAAAGAACCAGCTCTTAGTGTCATTGATATTTTCTAGGTTTTTGTTTGGTTTGGTTTGGTTTTTCATTCTCCATCTTATCTATTTCCACTCTGATCTTTATTATTTTCTTCCTTCTACTAGACTTTGGTCTTTGTTTATTCTTGTTTATCTCTGGTAAATTTAGGTGGAAGTTTAGGTTATTTATTTGAGGTTTTTTTTGTTTAATCAAGTAAGCCTGTTTTACTATAAATTTCCCTCTTAGAACTGCTTTTGCTGCTTTGAACTGCATTTGGGGATGTTGTGTTTTCATTTTCATTTGCCACAAGGAATTTTGTTTCTTCTCTATTTGATTTCCTTGTGGAACCATTGCTTGTTTAGTGGCATGTTGTTTAGCCTCCACATGTTTGTGTTTATTCCAGTTTTCTTGCTGTAATTTCTTGTTTCATATCACTGTGGTCACAAAGAAGCTTGGTATGATTTCAATGTTTTCAAATGTAGTGAGACCTGTTTTGTGGACTAACGTGATCTATCTTGGAGAATGTTTCATGTGCACTTAAGAATATCTATTCTGCTGCTTTGGGATGGAACACTCTGTATATATTTAAGTTCTCTGGTGTGGTGTATCTATCCATTGATGTAAGTGAGGTATTAAAGTCCCTTATTTTCATACTGCTATCAATTTCTCCTTTTCTGTCTTTTGTTATTTGCTTTATGTATTTAGGTGCCCCTATGTTGGATGCATAGATATTTACGAGTATTATATCTCTTGATGAATTGATCCCTCTATCATTGTATAATGCCTGGTTTTGATGTTACTTACAAGTTTTTTTTTTAAGTCTATTTTATCTGATTTAAGTATAGCCATGCAGCTTGCTTTGCATTTCAATTTGAATGGGATATCTTTCTCCATCCCTTCACTCTCAGTCCATGTGTGTCTTTAGATCTGAAGTGTGCCTCTTCAGCAAAAATAGGCTTTTGCTTTTTTTATCCATCCAGCCACCTATGTCTTTTGATTGGAGTATTTAGTCCATTTATATTTGAAGTAGTGATTCGTAGGTACTTATTTTGTTTATCATTTTCTAATTGTGTTTGTAATTCTTCTGCTCTCTTTCCTTGTGATTTAATTTTCCTTATATTTATGTTTATATTCCTTTTCTTTATTTTTTGTGTATCTATTGTGGGGTTTTGATCTGAGGTTACTGTGAGGTTCATATATGTATTCTGTGTATATAGCAGTCTATTTTATGTTGATAGTCACCTAAGTTTGAGTTCACTTTAAAAATACAAAATTTTTAGAGGGAGCTAAGATGGCAGTGTAATAGGAAGGGCCCAGGTTTGTCTTGTTCCTCAGACACAACTAAATAACTATCAAATCATTCTAAATACCCCAGAAATCCACCTGAAGACTGACAAAACAAACTTCACAGCTAAAGGAAGAGAAGAAGTCACATAAAAAAAGGTAGAAAGTGCAGAGACATGATTCAGACCACAGGTGCTGCAGAGGGGAGGGAGCCATGGTCACACAGAAAAGTGAAAGAGAGATGAGCACACAAGGGAACATGCAAGAATATTTCCCCTAAACCATTGACTGGGTAAATAAGAGGGGCTGAGTTTAAAGATCAGTGGGCTTGGCTGAAATAGAGCCCTGAGGGTGCTGCCCTACTCTTGGAGATAAGGCAGGGCAGAAAGATTGAAAAAAGCTATATGAAGAACACTTGGGACACAGTGGGGAGATATTCGTTCTTCTTGGAGCATTTACCTGAAAGCAAGTTTTCACTGAGAAACTTTCCTGGGCCAAAGAGTCAGCCAGTGCCATTTCCTTCTCCCACTCCTCAGCATAAACACAGTCACTTGCAGAAAGCACCTTAGCTTGAACACTAGCTACCTAACTTGCTTAAACCAAGTCTGAAACCTCAGAACTCTGGCTTAACTGCTTCTCTCAGTCAAGCTTGCCTCAGACCCAGGATGGTGGGCCAGTTCACCAGAAACCCAACAGAAACCCCTGCCGACACCACATATCCTGACCAGAGAGTTCTGCAGGCTCCAGTTCTAGTGGAAGTAGTATCAGTTTCATTTAACAAGCAGACCAAACTACACCTCAAACTCACTACATTCCAGCGAAGGACCAAACACTGCCCACTGCAAGAAAGACCACTGGTCTAAAAGCTAGAACAGCCAAAACATAATAGCAGAGTGCACACAGCACACACTAGGGAAAAATACCCAAAATGCCAGGTCTTGGACAATATATGACCTCTTCTTCATAAAACCATTACTTTCAGGAGTATGAAATATAACATACTTTTCTAACACATAGAAGTCAGAGACTTAGACAAAATGCCAAGATGGAAGAATTCATCTCAAATGAAAGAACAAAATAAGGTCACTGTAAGAGCTCTAATTGAAACAGACATAAGTAACATGCCTGATGGAGAATTTGAAGCAACAATAATAAGGATACTCACTGGGCTTGAGAAAAGAATAGAAGACTTCAGAGAGATCTTTACCACAGATATAAAGGAGTTTAAAAAGAATCAATCAGAAATTTAAAAAAATATAATAACTGAAATTGGGAATAGTCTTTATGCAATGAACACAAGGATGGAAAGGCAGAGGAATAAATAAGTGACATAGAAGAAAAAATAATGGAAAACAATGACACAGAACAAAAGGAGAAAATAAGAATTATAGAACAGGAGAAGACTTAGGGAACTCAGTGACTCAAACGTAATAATGTGCATACCATAGGAGTTCCAGAAGAAGAGAGAGAAAAAGTAGAAAATTTATTTGATGAAATAATAACTGAAAACTTCCCTAACTTGGAAAAGGAAACAGATATCCATAACTAGGAGGCACATTGAAATCTCATCAAAATAAACAAAACAGATCAACACAAAAACATATTGTAACTAAATTTTCAAAATACAGCATGAAGAGAAAATCTTAAAAGCAGCAAGACAAATGAAGTCCCTAATTTACACGAGAAGACTCAGAGGCTAGCAGCACATCTCTCAACAGAAACTTGGCAAGCCAGAGGGAGTGGCATGATATATTCAAAGTGAGTGCTGAGCGGAAAAATCTGCATCAAGAACACTCTATCCAGCAAGGCTATCATTAAGAATAGAAAGAAAGATAAGGAATTTCCCAGACAACCAAAAACTAAAGGAGTTTATGACCACTTAACCAGCCCTGCAAGAAATATTTAAAGGGACTCTTTGAGTGGGGACAGAAAAACCACAGGTAACAAAGACAAAAAGAAAAAAGAAACAAAGAAAATCTCCCGAACAACAACAAAACAAGAAATAAGGTGGCATCTAATACTTATCTGTCAATAATAACTCTGAATGTAATTGGATCAAACACTCCAATCAGAAGACACATGGTGTCAGATGCATAAAAAAACAAGATCCATCTATATGCTGCATTTCAGAGTCTCATTTGAGACCTAAAGACACTGCAGACTGAAAGGGAGGGGATGGAGAAATATTTGCCAGGCAAATGAATTTCAAAAGAAAGCCAGAGTAATAATACTTATATCAGACAAAGTAGACATTAAAACAAAGACTGTAAAAAAGGCACTATATCATAGTAAAGGGGACAATCCAGCAAGAAGATCTAATAATTATAAATATTTATGCACCCTACTTGAAAGCAGCCAAACATATAAAAAATAAATAACAGGGGCACCTGGATGGCTCAGTTAAGTGTCCAACTTTGGCTCAGGTCATGATCTAACACTCGTGAATTTGAGCCTTACATCAGTCTCTGTGCTGACAGCTCAGAGCCTGGAGCATGCTTTGGATTCTCTCTCTCGCTCTGCCTCTGCCCCACTCACACACTCTCTGTCTTTATTTATTAATAAATAAATATTAAATATATATATAACAATTAATAACAAACATAAAGGGGGGGCTCAATTGGTTAAGCGTCCAACTTGGGCTCAGTTCATGGTTTCATAGTTCGTCAGTCTGAGCCCCACATTGGGCTCTGTGCTGATAACTCAGAGTCTGGAGCCTGTTTTGGATTCTGTGTCTCCCTCTTTCTCTGTTTCTCCCCCGCTCATTCTCTTGTCTCTCAGTCTCTCAAAAATAAATAAAGGTTAAAACATAATTTAAAACAACATAAAGGAACTAATTGATAATAATACAATAATAGTAGGGGACTTTAACACCCATTTACATCAATGGCCATATCATCTAAAGAGAATATCAACACAGAAACAATGGCACACTGAATGACAAATTGGACCAGATGGACTTAACATATAGATATAAAACATTCCATTCTAAAGCAGCAGAATACACATTCTTTTTGAGTGCACATGGGACATTCTCCAGAATGGATTACATACTAGGTCATAAATCAGACCTCAACAAATACATGAGGATTGAGATCATACCATGCATGTTTTCTGACACAACAGTATGAAACTTGAAGTCAACCACGAGAAAGATTTGAAAAGACCACAAATACATGAAGGCTAAAACAACGTTCTGCTTAACAATAAATGCATCAACCAGAAACTTAAAGAAGAAATTAAAAAATACATGCACACAAATGAAAATGAAAGCATAACAGTCCAAAACCATTGGGATGCAGCAAAAGCAGTCCTAAGAGGGAAGTATATAGCAATACAGGCCTACCTGAAGAAACAAGAAAATTATCAGATAAGAAAAACTAACCTTACACCTAAAGGAGCTAAAAAAAGAGCAACAAACAAAGTCTAAGTCCAGCAGATAAAAGGAAATAATAAAGATTTAAGTAGAAATAAATGATATAGAAACAAACAAACAAACAAACCCAGAGCTGAACAGATAGATGAAAACAGGAGCTGGTTCTTTGAAAAAAATAATAAAACTTATAAATCCCTTACCAGACTTATCAAAAAGATAAAACCTAAATAAATAAAATCACAAATGAGAGTGGAAAAATGACAACAAACACCACAGAAACACAAACAATTATAAGAGATAACGAAAAACTATATGCCAATAAATTTGGCTCTCTGGAAGAAATTGGTAAATTCCTAGAAACATATACTATCAAAACTGAAACAGGAATAAATATAAAACTTGAACAGATTAATGAACAGAAATTTAATCAGTAATCAAGAATTCCCAGCAAACAAAATTCCGGGGTCAGATGGCTTTACAGAGGAATTCTACCAACAATTAAAGAAGAGTTAATATCTCTTCTCCTCAAACTTTTCAAAAAAATAGAAATGGAAGGAAAATGTCCATATTCATTCTAGGAGGCCAGCATTAACCTGAAACCAAAACCAGATAATGACTCCACTGAAAAAGAGAACTGCAAGCCAATATTCCTGATGAACATGGATGCAAAAATTCTCAATAAATTACTAGCAAATGGAAACCAGCACAACGTTAAAAGAATCATTCACCAAGATCAAGTGGGATTTATTCCTGGGCTGCAAGTGTGGTTCAAATATTCGCAAATCCATCAACATGATATAACACATTAATAAAGGAAAGAATAAGAACTATATGCATGCTCCGCAATGACAGCTCAGAACCTGGAGTCTGCTTCAGATTCTGTGTCTTCCTCTCTCTGCCTCCCCCTTCCACCTCCATTCACACTCTGTGTCTCTGTATCTCTCTCTCAAGAATATATAACATTAAAAATTTTTAAGAAAAAAACTATATAAACCTTACAATATATGCAGAGAAAGCTATTGACAAATTACACCATCCATTCATGATAAAAACCCTAAACCATGGAGTAATAAAAGCCATACATGAAAAACCCACAGCTAATATCATCCTCAATGGGAAAAACTGAGAGCTTTTTCTCTATAGTCAGCAATAAGGCAGGGATGTCCACTATCATCACTTTTATTAACATACAGATATCTGTTGCATTCCCATATACCAATAATTAAATATCAGAAAAAGAAATCAAGGAATCAATACCATTTATGATTGCATGAAAAACCGTAAGATATCTACAAATAAACATAACCAAAAATGTGAAAGACCTGTACTCTGAAAACAATAAAACACCATTGAAAGAAATTGAGGATGACACCAAAAAATGGAGAGACATTCCATGTTCATGGATTGGAAGAATAAATATTGTTAAAGTGTCTATATTACCCAACGTACACATTTAATGCAATCTCTATCAAAATACCATTTTTTTTCACAGAACTACAACAATCAATCCTAAAATTTGTATGAAACCACAAAAGGTCCCGAGTAGCCAAAGCAACCTTTAAAAGAACGATTTAGGGGCGCCTGGGTGGCACAGTCGGTTAAGCGTCCGACTTCAGCCAGGTCACAATCTCGCGGTCCGTGAGTTCGAGCCCCACGTCAGGCTCTGGGCTGATGGCTCAGAGCCTGGAGCCTGTTTCCGATTCTGTGTCTCCCTCTCTCTCTGCCCCTCCCCCATTCATGCTCTGTCTCTCTCTGTCCCAAAAATAAATAAATGTTGAAAAAAAAATTTTAAAAGAACGATTTGATGGAGGCATCACAATTCCAGATTTCTGGTTAAATTACAAGCTGTGGTGATCAAAACAATATGGCATGGGCTATGACTGTTGCAGGCACTTTAGTGTGCAAGCTGACCTCCAGATCCACTGTTAACAGTCCAAACACTTTTGTTTATAAAAACTAAATTGTTAGAATTTCCCCTCTATAAATATTTTTTTGATACAGCTATGTTCATCCTCTTTCTTTCTGCCCAAGATGTATTGTCCCAGCATTTTTGAATTATTATTGATTATTTTCCAATTGGCCTTTCTGGTTGTTTTTAGTATCAATAATATTTTTTAAAGTTTATTTTGAGAGAGAAAGAAAGAGACAACGACTGGGGAGGGGCAGAGAGAGAGAGAGAGAGAGAGAAAGAGAATCTCAAGCAGGCTCTGGGCTGTCAGCACAGAGCCCAATATGGGACTCAAACTCACCAAACATGAGATCATGCCCTGAGCCGACATCAAGGATCTGATGCTTAACCAACTGAGCCACCCAGGTGCCCCAGTGTCAATAATATTAATAATGTTTCTTTGTAATTTAAACACATGCTATCTTTTTTATTTTCCTTACTGATAAAAATTTATTCTTAATTTTATATTCTACAGAAAAAACAACTAAATATTAAAAAGGTTTTTTGGGGGGTGAGAGGGAATGGGCATTACTAGGTTGAATAAGTTCTAGTTAACCATGTTTGGAACAAAGCTTAAAAAGCAAAGGGGACTTTTAAATGAGACTTATTATCTAAAAATTGGTTCCAAAGGTCAAGAGTATATACACTGTTCTAAGTACATCTTTATTTTTAGGGCACATGAGACTCTCCTAGATCATGCTGTTTATAATCATTAATAGGATTACTTGCTTTTATGGACAATGTTGTCCTTTATAGGAATTTTTGAACTTATATTGAATTTTTGAAAATAATTTATAAGCTTTTTGAGCAATTATGGCATGGCTACAATTCTTTATCCATAACACAGGAGCCTATCATTTGCCTGTTGCCCTGCCAACAAGGTGAGTCATCAAATAAATGTCGATGTGCTTATAGCTAGCACTTCACTTCTGCTAAGCCTCTCTCAAATGTCTAGTGGTCCATGCTACCCATGAACTATGCAAGGAATAGATTGTGGAAAACATAGTTCCAGCTGATATAGGTTGACATAATACAAACACATATAGTATTTATCCATTTTAATTATTGAATAAAAATACACACTCCGCATTCTGAAATAGTTACCCACATCCTTGCCAATTTTTCACAAAAGGAATAAAAATTATTTTACATATATTGAATGCTATATATTCCACAAATTGTCACTGTGTGAATTATGAGTGTTCCCAAGTCATAGAATAGCTAAAGAGGTAAGTAGACCTAGGAGAGATCATACAAATCATGTATTCTATTTTGTTATCTCTGTTGTATAATTAAGGAAACAGGTCCAGTGAGATGAAGTGAGTTGAACACAGTCTACAACCTTTTTCAATCAAGAACCAGAACGAGATAACATATGTCATATCTACCAGTCAAGTGTTTTTATATGTATTTCATGCTTTTTTATGATTTATAAACCACAAATATAAAATTAAAAGTATTATTATTACTTACTATTGTTATTATTTGTACTGAATTTTTTTCTTTTCCCTTCACTTGGGAAAAAGCAGAGGTTGAATTTCTTTTTTCAACGTTTATTTATTTTTGGGACAGAGAGAGACAGAGCATGAACGGGGGAGGGGCAGAGAGAGAGGGAGACACAGAATCGGAAACAGGCTCCAGGCTCTGAGCCATCAGCCCAGAGCCCGACGCGGGGCTCGAACTCCCGGACCGCGAGATCGTGACCTGGCTGAAGTCGGACGCTTAACCGACTGCGCCACCCAGGCGCCCCAGAGGTTGAATTTTAAGACTGCCTCCACACAGTCTTTCCAAATCTAATATGATTTTTTTAACTTTCTCTATAATAATTTCTTCTAAAAGATTTCACAATTTTTTGCCTTATGTGTTTTTAACTTGTACAACTGTTGGGATTTTTGAAGTAGATTTATGCATGTTTCTGCTTTGAAATCCATGGTGCAAATGAACTAGCATCAATAAAAACAACATGATTTCTTATTTATCTACAGAATCTCTACCTTCTGACTTAGACGTAAGTTCAGCTTTATATTGCTGTAGACATAAAATTATATTGGAAAGGGAAGCACACCTTAATGAAATCTGATCTAAAGTCATTCCCCTGTACATGTTATTTTTGCACTGCCAGTGTTTTCTCCTGCATAAGCTGCATCACCATCCTTGTTCAATGTAGTCTTGACTGAAGTACTACCTAAGCATGGTAATTAGTTCAGAGAGACATAAATGTGTGAGCAAATAAGACAACATCCAGAGGACAAAATATCCTATTTATAAGACAAAATATAACCAATATGCTCTTACTTTAACGTCAGAAAATTTTCACTAATGTTTTCTATTTTGTGTTCAAACCCATTCTTATTCCTGTATATCAATATTTAAAATTTAGTTCATGTTGTGCTGTGATTGCGAAGGTGAAATGAATAGATTAGGAGTTGCACAGCTGTTTACGGTTTTGGTTTATAGCTCTGGGACATCCCATTCTTGAGACATTCCGTTCCAGTTCATTTTAACAGTAATTAGAAGTACCCCCATAACGAGGTACTTGCTGTTGGAAATAACTTCATTAGTTTGGGTGATTTTATTGGTTTCCTTTAGGGTGAGGAAGTAGCACTAATAGTTGTAATTTAATAGGAAAATTACTGAAGCAAGAAAGATTCCACTGAATCTTAAATGAGGCATTAGACAGAAATTTCCTTTCCAAATAATAAAATATAAGAGAGCCACATTTACCTAAAAACTCTTATATAAATGATATGAATTAGCATTAAAAAGCCATTTTGTTTAAATGTTTAAATATTGCTTCAATAAAATATTAAGTACATATACCAAAAAACAGGTAACATTGGCAAAAATTTGTTCATTTAAAACATTCTTCACAATTTAAAATGAAGTAATGCCAACAAAATTGGTCTTTGGAAAATCTGTCTTCCTTTAGATAAAAATTCACTTTTCTAAGCCTGCTCTTTTTTCTTGTTTCCATTCTTTTATTTCCCTGTTTTTCCCTCACATGTCAGCTCCCTAAGAAGCAATGATTTTTTGTCACTAAAAGAATTAATGGGTCAATATTACCACCTTTGGTACACACATGATTTTCTATCTGCAAAATACATTATAGTCATTTAGAAATCTTTCCTGTCATTTCCAATGTAGTTCAACATTACTTTCAATATTTTATAGATGACAAAATAGAACCAGAGAAGAATTTACACATGATTTCAAAGAAAATTAATGGCAAATTAGTAATCTGAGAATAACCTTCTATCCTTTTCTTGGAAGCTATATCATGATACCACAATCATTTGGACACAATAATCTTCAATTATAATAGAGTGTTTTAAAATTTCAAAATGTGTGGAGTTCATAATGCCTGGGCTATAAAATATAGAAGCAAATATAGGAGACAGTTTGTATTTTGGCTTCAAAGTAGTCCTCAAGGGATAAAATGATAATCTTATATCAAAGGTGTGCTTCAAGATCTATGGATTGCCAGTTCCATGGAACAGGGACTATGTCTGTCATGGTAGTTTTTATACCCTAAGTATGCAGCACAATGCCTGAGTATAGCTATTTTTCCCATAAATATTGGTTGAATGTATATGGGGACAAATAAAAGAATAAATAAAACAAAATGTGAGCAACTCTACTGAACTTCAGTAGCTAGAGTTTCCCTCAATTTGTTGAAAAGCAGGGTGTCTATGAATATTCTTCTCACTTCATTTCCACATTTGACATTCCCAATCACTCTTTTCTACTTCAATCCAATTTCCACCTTCTTCACATTCCCCTTCCTTACCACGCAGAGCTCAAGAATAACAGACTCTTTCCTAATTACCTTTTTTTCATCTGTATTAAGGGATTTCTCACTTTGAAAACTTTCAGATCTTGGATCAGTAGACATCACTGACATTAAGTGGAAATGCAAAATCACCATTCTAGATTGAATGATTTAGATTTCAAAATAAAAACACAGGGTGGGGGATACCTGAGTGGCTCAGTCAGTTAAGCATCTGACTTTTGATGTCAGCTCAGGTCATGATCTCATGCTTTGTGAGTTTGAGCCCCTCATTGGGTTCTGCACTAACAGAATGGAACCTGCTTGGGATTCTCTCTCAATCCCCCTCTCTCATAACCTCTCCTGCGTGCTCTCTCTCTCTCTCCCTCTCAAAAATAAATAAATAAACTTAACAAAAAAAGAAAAATACAAGTAAAGGACAGTTTACTTGGAGTGACTAAACACTTCTCTGTGGTTAATAGTACTGTTTCCTAAGAAAGTCATGCAGAAAACAAAGAAAAGGAGAAGAGAAAAATAAATTGAGGACCACTCAGGAGAAGATGTATTTTGTGGAAAAAAAAAAATACCTTGCTCCTTAGATGTTTTCTCTTTGAAGTATTGGGAAAAGGGATCATTTTTCACATACCTTTAACTGTTTTGATGTCAAGTTGTAATCCCTTTTTGAAATTATTGCAAGTGCTCAGTAAAGAATGTCACATACTCTTACACAGAATTTACAATGGTCCCAGTATACCCAAGTAGAGAATATTGTAAATGGGAAAAGAATACTTTTACCTCTCCCATATTCACACTGACCCCAGTGGGGAAAAAACATCATTCTTACAGACTTGTCAGAAGATGACCAGGTAAGAGGATCCTAAGATCACTTTGTCCCAGAGACACACTTAGACAACAACCACATCAGTACAACTAGCCCAGAAAACAACTCAGATATTGGCAGAACAAACATTCCACAGTTAATTATAGAGAGGAGGCCACATCAAAAAGGCTAGGAGTGGTGGAGACACAGTCAAGAATCAAACTTCTGGCAAGACTAACCAAAAATGGGAAGGGCAACACAAACATGAATGGAGAGAAGCAGACCCCAGACCAGGCACTGCACACATGGGGGACCTACATTGGAAAGTTAAGTGTCCATAATATTTGGCTTTTAAAACCAGTGTGTCTGAACTTCTCAAGTTTTTATGGCTATCAGGGATGAGATCCAGGTACTTTAAAAATCAGCAGGCTTACCTCTGGCAGAACTGGAGAGCAATAGGAAATGAAGTCCCCACTCTTTAAGAGACAGCATAACAAACATAACAAACAACCCCACCGAGACACAACAGAGAAGCAACAGTTTGAAAAGCACCTGGGTTTATGTGAGATTTATTTACTAATCTCACATATACAAGGACAGGAATCTTTAAGAGACTTCTCCAAAAACAAAAGAACTGGTGAGTGCCATTTCTCTCTTTCCACTAAACACAGATGGTTGGACACTGTCAGGAACTAGTGAGAACACTCTCCATCTACCTTGCTAAAACCACACACCCAACCCCTTCATGTCAGCCCCATCCCATCTTCCCTACTCAACAAGAGTTCCTCCAAAGCAGTTCCACCTCTCATCCTGTAAACAGCCCTGGCAAGGATAAGCACCACACCAAAATGACTCATGCTCCAGGGGAACACACACCTGATCAACTGCAGCCCCAGCAGCCAAATCTTATAACTGGCAATGCAGAGAGATCATTGTATCTGCAACCACAGCAGTGATCTGATATGACTGCCAGCCTCACCTACCAACAAAAACATCTCAGGATGCAGCATAGGGACAGAGCCCTTCACTTTGGGGTCACTGCCATGCTGGAAGACAGAATGGGAGTAGGCATCGTGACTGCTGAATTTACCCACTATGAAAGCTTCTCAAGGTACAGGGTAGGGAGAGTGCTCTGCAGTTTGGTGTGATGATAGCAACCAGCAAATGGGCTTAAGGCAGACATCATCTGGTCTGACTACTGACATCACGTAACTACAAGGTCATGGTGGCCCCAGACTGTCCCCTTAACAGCACAGGGACCAAACCTGGTCCACAACAGGCAAAGTAAGCCATTGCAGTTGACTGGAATAAAGGCAAACATGACCTAACTGCAACAGTAGTGTGCACAGAGTCCACATGGGAGACATTGGTTAAACTATTTGGTTCTGGTGAACAGGAGACATTGTGCTACAGGGCATCACAGGACCTCTTCTTCATGAGGCCACTACTTTCAAGATCAGGAGATGTAGCTGACTTTCTGATACAGAGTTAGGCAAAACGATGAGATAGAGGAATATGTCTCACATGGAAGATGAAGACAAAACCATAGCAGAAAAGCTAAGTAAAATAAGGACAGGCAATATGCTGGATAAAGAATTCAAAATAATGGTTATAAATGTACTTATGTAAGTTGAGAAAAGAATGAAGGATCTCGAGAACTTCAACAAAGACATAGAAAATTTAAAAAAAATTGAAAAAACGAATCAAAGGTGAAGAATTCAACAACTGAAATAAAAATGCACTGGGGGAAATCATAAACATATTAGAAAAGGCAGAATGGGCCAGTGAGCTGGAAGACAGAGTATTGGAAAACAACCTGGCTGAATAACCTGATATTAATAAATAAAACTAGGTTGAGAGAACACAGTGACATCATCAAGCATAACATCCACATTATAAGGTAACAGAGGAGAAGGGAGAGAAAAGGGGACAGAAAATTTATTTAAAGAAATAATAGCTGAAACTTTTCTTAACCTGGGGCAAGAGTAAGACATCTAGATCCAGGAGGCACAGAAAGCTCCCCCAAAAATCAATCAACCCAAGGAGGTCCACACCAAGACATATAATTAAAATGGCAAAAAAAAAAAATGGTGATAAAGAGAGAATTTTGTTTTATTTTTAATTTTTTAAATTTATTTATTGTTTTGGGGCATCTGGGTGGCTCAGTTGGTTAGGCATCTGACATAGGCTCAGGTCATGAGCTGACAGTTTGTGGATTCAAGCCCTGTGTCAGTCTTTATGCTGACAGCTCAGAGCCTGTAACCTACTTTAGATGCTGTGTCTCCCTCTCTGTCTGCCCCTCCCCTGGTCATGCTCTCTCTCCCAATTTCTCTCTCTATCTCTCTCTCTCTCTATCTCTCTCTCTTTCTCTCCCAAAAATAAATAAACATTAATTTTTTTTATTTATTTATTGTTAGTGAGCATATGGTGCAACAATGGTTTCAGGAGTGGATTCCTTAATCCTCCTTGCCCATTTAGACAATTCCCCCTCCCACAACACCTCCAAAAACCCTCTGTTTGTTCTCTATATTTAAGAGGATTTTATGTTTTGTCCCCTTCCTGTTTTTATATTATTTTTGCTTCCCTTCCTTTATGTTCATCTGTTTTGTTCCTTAACTTCCTCATATGAGTGAAGTCATATGATATTTGTCTTTCTCTAATTTCGCTTAGCATAATACCCTCTGGTTCCATCCATGTAGTTGTAAATGGCAGGATTTCATTCTTTTTAATTGCCAAGGAATACTCCAGTGTGTGTGTGTGTGTGTGTGTGTGTGTGTGTGTGTGTGTGTATACCATATCTTCTTTATCCATTCATCCATTGATGGACATTTGGATTCATTGAGGTGCATGTGCCTCTTTAAAATGCCATACCTGTATCCCTTGGATAAATACCTAGTAGTGCAATTTCTGGGCCTCAAAAAATTTTACCTTTTTTGAGGAACCTCCATACTGTTTTCCAGAGTGGCTGCACCTGTTTGCATTCCCACCAGCAGTGCAAAATAGATCCTTTTTCTCTGCATCTTTGCCAACATCTATTGTTGCCTGAGCTGTTAATGTTAGCCATCCTGACAGATGTGAGGTATATCATTATGGTTTTGATTTGTATTTCCCTGATTATGAGTGTCTATTAGCCATCTGGATGTCTTCTTTGGCAAAGTGTCTATTCATGTATTTTTCACATTTCTTCACTGGATTATTTGTTTTGGGGTGTTGAGTTTGATAAGTTCTTTATAGATTTTGGGTACTAACCCTTTATCTGATATGTCATTTGCAAATATTTTCTCCCATTCCATCAGTTGCCTTTTAGTTTTGCTGATTGTTTCCTTTGTTGTACAGAAGCTTTTTATTTTGATGAGGTCCCAGTAGCTCATTTTTGCTTTTGTTTCCCTTGCCTCCAGAGACATGTTGAGTAAGAAGTTGCTGCCCCCAAGGTCAAAGAGGTTTTTGCCTGCTTTCTTCTCTAAGATTTTAATGCCTTCCTGTCTTACATTTAGGTCTTTCATCCATTTTGAGTTTATTTTCGTGTATGGCGTAAGAAAGTGGCCCAGGTTCATTCTTCTGCATGTCACTATCCAGTTTTCCCAGCACCATTTGCTGAAAAGCCTGTCTTTATTCCATTGGATATTCTTTCCTGCTTTGTCAAAGATTAGTTGGCCATATGTTTCTGGGTCCATTTCTGGGATCTCTATTCTGTTCCATTGATCTGAGTGTCTGTTTTTGTGCCAGTACTATACTGTCTTGATGATTACAGCTTTGTAATATGTCTTGAAGTCCGAGAATGTGATGCCTCCAGCTTTCGTTTTCTTTTTCAGGATTGCTTTGGCTATATGGGGTATTTTTTAATTCCATACAAATTTTAGGATTGTTTGTTCTAGCTCTGCGAAGAATGCTGGTGTTATTTTTATAGGGATTGCATTGAATATGTAGATTGCTTTGGGTAGTATCGACATTTTAACAAGTTTGTTCTTCCAATCCAGGAGCATGGAATATTTTTCCATTTTTATGTGCCTTCTTCAATTTTTTTCATAAGCTTTATATAGTTTTCAGTGTATAGATTTTTTACTTCTTTGGTTATGTTTATTGCTAGGTATTTTATGGTTTTTGGTGCAATTGTAAATGGGATTGATTCCTTGATTTCTCTTTCTGTAAATGGGATTGATTCCTTGATTTCTCATTGTTGGCGTATAGGAATACAACCAATTTCTGTCCATTGATTTTATATCCTGTGACTTTGCTGAATTCATGGATCAGTTCTAGCAGTTTTTTGATGGAATCTTTTGGATTTTCCATCTAGAGTATCATGTCATCTGCAAAGAGTGAAAGTTTGACTCCCTCCTGCCTGATTTGGATGCCTTTTACTCCTTTGTGTTATCTGATCACTGAGAATAAGACTTCCAATACCATGTTGAATAACAGTGGCAAGAGTGGACATCCCTGTCATGTTCCTGACCTAAGGGGAAAGTTCTCAATTTTTCCCCATTAAGGATGATATTAGCAGTGGGTCTTTCATATATGGCTTTTATGATTTTGAGGTATGATCCTTCTATCCCTACTTTCTTGAGGGCTTTTTATCAAGAAAGGATACTGTATTTTGTCAAATGTTTTCTCTGCATCTATTGAGAGGATCATGTGGTTCTTGTCCTTTCTTTTTGATGTGATGTATCATATTGATTGTTTTGCAGATACTGAACCAGCCCTGCATCCCTGGTATAAATCCCAGTTGGTCTTGGTGAATAATTCTTTTAATGTATTGATGGATCTGGTTGGCTAGTACCTTGTTAAGGATTTTTGCATCGATGTTCATCAGGGAAATTAGCCTACTGTTCTCCTTTTCAGTGGGGTCTTTGGTTTTGGAATCAAGGTAATGATGGCTTCATAGAAAGAGTTTGGAAGTTTTCTTTCCATTTCTAGTTTTTGAAAGAGCTTCAAGAGAATACGTATTAACTCTTCTTTAAATGTTTAGTAGAATTCCCCCGTAAAGCCATCAAACCCTGGACTCTTGTTTTTTGGCGGGATGTTTTTGATTACTAATTCAATTCTTTTACTCCTTATGGGTCTGTTCAAATTTCCTATTTCTTCTGTTTCAGTTTTGGTAGTTTATATGTTTCTAGGAATTTGTCCATTTCTTCCAGATTGCCCATTTTATTGGTGTATAATTGCTCATGAAATTCTCTTATTATTATTTGTATTTCTGCAGTGATGGTTGTGATCTCTCCTCTTTCATTCTTGATTTTATTTACTTGGGTCCTTTATTTTTTCTTTTTGATCAAACTGGCTAGGGGCTTATCAATTTTGTTACTTCTTTCAAAGAACCAACTCCTGGTTTCATTGATCTGTTCTACTGTTTTTTTGGTTTCAATAGCATTGATTTCTGCTCTAATCTTTATTATTTCCTATATTCTGCTGGTTTGGGGTTTTATTTTCTGTTATCTTTCCAGCTCTTTGTGGTGTAAGGTTAGGTTGTGTATCTGAGACCTTTCTTCCTTCTTTAGGAAGGCCTGGATTCCTGTATACTTCCCTCTTATGACCACCATTTCTGCATCTCAGAGGTGTTATCATTTTCATTGTCTTCTATGTATTTTTTAATTTCCTTTTTAATTTCTTGGTTAGCCCATTCATTCTTTAGTAGGATGTTCTTTAGTCTTCATGTATTTGTTATCTTTCAAATTTTTTCCTGTGGTTGATTTCAAGTTTCGTAGTGTTGTGGTCTGAAAATATGCACGGTATGATCTCGATCTTTTTGTACTTGCTGAGGGCTGATTTGTGTCCCAGTATGTGATTTATTCTGGAGAATTTTCCATGTGCACTCGAGAAGAATATGTATTCTTCTGCTTTAGGATGAAATGTTCTGAATATATTGGTTATATCCATCTGGTCCAGTGTGTCATTCAAAGCCATTATTTCCCTGTTGATTTTCTGTTTAGATGATCTATTCATTGTTGTAAGTGGGGTGTTGAAGTCCCCTACTATTATGGTATTATCAGTGAATTTCTTTATGTCTGTAATGAATTGAATTATATATTTGGGTTCTTTCAAGTTTGGAACATAAATGTTTACAATTGTTAGATCTTCTTGTTGGATAGACCCTTTAATTATGATATAATGCCCTTCTTCATCTCGTTACAATCTTTACTTTAAAGTCTAGACTGATATAAGTATGGCTACTCCAGCTTTCTTTTGGCAACCATTAGCATGATAGATGGTTCTCCATCCCCTTATTTTCAATCTTAAGGAGTCTTTAGGTCTAAAATGGGTCTCTTGTAAACAGCACATAGATGGATCTTATTTTCTTATCCATTCTGTTACCCTATGTCTTTTGATTGGAGTTTGTAGACTATTGACATTTACAATAAGTACTGAAAGACATGAATTATTGCCTTTATGTCACCTGTAGAGTTGGAGTTTTTGGTAGTGTTCTCTGGTCCTTTCTAGTCTTTGTTGCTTTTGGTCTTTTTTTGTTTTTTTTTCCTTCCCTCTTTTCTCCCCTCAGAGAATCCCCCTTAAAAATTCTTGCAGGCCTGGTTTAGTGTTCATGAAGCCCTTTAATTATTGTTTATCTGGGAAACTTTTTATTTCTCCTTCTATTTTGATGACAGCCTTGCTGGATAAAGAATTCTTGGCTGCATATCTTTCCAATTTATCACATTGAATGTATCCTTCCACTCCTTTCTGGCCTGCCAAGTGTCTGTGGATAGGTCTGCTACAAACCTGATCTGTCTTCCCTTGTAAGTTAAGGACTTTTATTCCCTTACTGGTATCATAATTTTTTCCTTGCCTCAGTATTTTGTGAATTTTACTATGATATAACTTGTTGATGGTTCTTCCTGTTCTTTCTTTCCATCATTTTGTAATTTTTGGAGGGAGAATAATTAATAAAGTAAAACAATTAAAACTAAAAATTAAAAACAAGACAAAGAAATCAAATAAAGGATATTAGATCCTAGGTGTGTTTTGGTCTGGCTGTTGAAAGAAGCTTGATAGATTAGAGAAAAAAGAGAAAGATAAGAAAAAAAAGAAAAAAAGGAAAAAAGGGAAAACATTTGAAAATTTGAAAAAAATGAATACACTAATAGAATAAAATGTAAAATAAAAGTTGAATTTTAAAAATTTACAAAAAAGTAAAAAAATATAGTAGAAAAAATTAAAAGAAAAATCTTTTTAATAAAAATGGAAAATAAAAATAGATATTTTTCTTTCTGTATTCAAGAATAAGAAAAGAAAGAAAAAGAAAAAAGAATTTAATAACAGGACCAGAAAATAGAATGAAGTACGATTGAAATTATATCTGGTTTCACATAGAAGTCAAGGTATGAAGCACTTGTATACTCCATAAACTAAGCACGTGGAGAGTTGTGTTTGTCAAAAGTGCTGTTTCCCTCCAAGAGAGAATTTTAAAATCAGCAAGAGAAAACAATTACGTACAAGAAAAAACCCATGTCTATCAGCTGATTTTTCAGCAGAAATTTTGCAGGCCAGAAGGAAGCATCATGAGATATTCAACGTGCTGAAAGAAAAAATGTTCAACCAAGAAAACTGTATCCAGCAAAGCTATAATTCAGAATATAAAGAAAGATATAGTTTTCCAGGAAAACAAAAGTGAAAGGAGTTAGTTACCACTAACCCAGACTTACAAGAAATTTTGGAATTCATTGTGTGGGAATAAAAGGCCATAATTAGGAGTAAGCAAATTCTGAAAGAAAAAACTTTCACAGGAAAATACAAATATAATAAAAGTAGTAGGTTAGTCACCTCTGAAACTAGTATGGAGATTAAAGCACAAATGCAGTAAAATCAATTATATTTATAAAAATCAGTAAATGTATTCATAAAAGGATGTAAAATATGACATCATATACATAAAACATGAAGGGGCATAAAATTTAAATGATTTTAGAATGGGTTAAAATTAAGCAACCATCAACTTAATATAGACTGATACCTGCATAAGATGTTATTCACAAAATGAATTGTAGGGGCGCCTGGGTGACTCAGTCAGTTAAGCATCTGACTTCAGTCCAGGTCATGATTTCACGGTTTGTGAGTTCTAGCCCTATGTCAGGCTCTGTGCTGACAACTAAGAACCTGGAGTCCACTTTGTATTTTGTGTCTCTCTCTCTGCCCTTTCCCTTCTCTCACTCTGTCTCACTCTCTCTCAAAAATAAATTTAAAAAAATTAAATAAATCTTTCTAACCACAAATTGTAGAAGAAATTGAATTGTAACCACAAATCAAAAATTTCTACTAGATACACAAAACATGAAGAGGAAAGAATCAAAACGTATCACAAAAAAAAAAAAAAAAGCCCTTAAACCACAAGTGAAGAGATCAGGAAAAGACCTACAAAAACAACCATAAAACAAGTAACAAAATGGCAATAAGTACGTTCTTATCAATAATTACTGAATGCAAAAACTAAATGCTCCAATCAAAATACATAGTGATTCAATGGAGAAAAGAACAAGACCCATCAATTTGCTGATCACAAGAGAGTCATTTCAGACCAAAAAGCACATACAGATTGAAGGAAATAAGATGGGAAAATGTTTTTATAAAAGAATGGAGGCAAAAAAAAAGCTGGGGTAGCAATACAAAATGAACAAGATAAAAAAACAAAGACTACAACAAGAGACAAAGAAGGATGCTACATAATGGCAAAGGGAACAATCCAATAAGAAGATATAACAATTGTCAATGTTTATGCACCCACATAGAACCACCCACTCATATAAAGCAACTATAACAGAAGTAAAAAAAGAAATTAATAGAAATACAATAATACTAGAGGACTTTAGCACCTCAATAGATAAATCATCTAGACATAAAATCAATGGGGAAAACAGTGGCTTTGAATGGCATATAGGACTAGATGGATCTAACAAATATATTCAGAACATTCCATCCCAAAACAGTGGAACACACATTATTTTCAACGGCATATGGAACATTCTCCAGAATACATTATATATGAAGCCACAAAACAAGTCTCAACAAATTTAAAAAGATTGAAATCATAACATGCATCTTTTCGTACCACAACACTTTGAAACTAGAAATCAACCACAAGAAAAATCTGGACAAAAACACAAATATATGAAGGCTAAATAACATGCTACTAAACAATAAATGGGTCGATCAGTGTGTCTAAAAATATTTTTAAAATACATGGAAAAAAATAAAAATAAAGCACAACAGCTCAAAATCTTTGAGATGCAGCAAAGCTGTACCAAGAGGGATGATTATAGCAATACAGGCTTATCTCAAAAGCAATAAAAATCTCAAATAAACAACTTAATCTTACACCTAAAGGTGCTGGAAAAAAGAACAAACAAGGCCCAAAACCAGTAGAAGGAAGGAAAAAAAAGACTAGAGCAGAAATAAATAAAATAAATACTAAAAAAAAAACAGATCAATAAAACCAAGAGTTAGTTCTTTGAACGTATCAAAAAAATAAAATTAAATTAAATTAAAAGGCAGAATACTTGAATAGACATTTTCCAAAGAAGACATACAGGTGGCCAATAGACACATGAAAAGATGCTGAATATCACTAATCATCAAAGAAATGCAAATTAAAACAACCATGAATTATCTTACCTCTGTCAGAATTGCTAAAATCAAAAACAGAAGAAATAGCAAATATTGACAAGGATGTGGAGAAAAGCGAACCCTTGCACATTGTTAATGAGAATGCAAATTGGTACAGCCACTGTGGAGAAGAGTATGGGGTTCCACCAAAATTAAAAACAGAATTACCATATGATCCAGTAATTCCACCACTCAGTGTTTGCCAGAATAAAAAAAAAAAAACTAATTGGAAAAGATATATGCATCTTTATGTTTATGGGAAGCATTATTTAAAATTGTCCAGGGGCGCCTAGGTGGAGCAGTCGGTTAAGCATCCGACTTCAGCCAGGTCATGATCTCACGGTCCGTGAGTTCGAGCCCCGCGTCAGGCTCTGGCCTGATGGCTCAGAGCCTGTAGCCTGTTTCCGATTCTGTGTCTCCCTCTCTCTCTGCCCCTCCCCCATTCATGCTCTGTCTCTCTCTGTCCCAAAAATAAATAAATGTTGAAAAAATTTAAAAAAATAAAATAAAATAAAATAGTCCAGATATGGAAGCAACTCAAGTATCCATCCATAAATGAATGGATAAAGAGGATATATATGTATACACAGACACACACAATGAAATATTACCCAGCCATAAAAAACAATGAAATCTTGCCATATCCAACAACAGATAGGCCAAGAGGGTATAATGCTTAAGTGAAATAAGTCAGTCAGAAAAAGGAATACTGACAAACTCTGGAAGATGGCGGCGTAGGAGGACGCTGGGCTCACCTCGTCCTGCTGATCACTTAGATTCCACCCACATCTGCCTAAATAACCCAGAAACTGCCAGAAGACTAGCAGAATGGACTCTCCAGAGCCTAGCATAAACAAGAGGCCAACGGAAGAGGGTAGGAAGGTCAGAGAGGCAGTGCGCACTACACAGACTGGTGGGAGTGAGCTGGAGCAGTGTAGGGGCAGCCCTCCTGGCAAGGCAGAGCCCCCGAGTCTGACTCACAAAAGCGGAGGGGCTGGACTGCATGAGTTCTCACAGCCAGTGGGACTTAACATCTGGAATGTTAAAAGTCAACAGCTCTGCTCAGAGAGTGGGAGGGCGAGAGGACACTGGGAGGGAGGGTTGCTGAGCCATGGAAGGACAGAGCTCAGCTTGGCTGGGTACAAGGGCGCTGGCCAGCACCATCTCCCTCTCCTATCCCCCAGCCGAAAACCCAAAGGTAATCAGTTCCCATCACCAAACTTGTTTGCAGCGCACAAACACCCAATGCTGTGCTTCTGTGGATCCATCCCTCCAACAGGTCTGCCTGCATCCCTCCTGGAGCTGCAGGACCCCTCTAGCAGGGGACCACCAACAGCAAAGCGAGCTAAACCTGCCCCTCCCACCCCTGTGCACATTGCAGATCCACCCCAGCTAATATGCCAGATCCCATCAAAGCAACACCGCAAGTCTGGCAGTGTGCAAGCAGCCCAGACAGGTGCCACACCAGTCCACAGTGAGTCCTGCCCCTGGGAGAGGGGAAGATAAGGTACACACCAGTCTGACTGCGGCCCCACCGATCAACACAAGTTACTCCAGACAGCACAGGGGAAGTACTCTACACTTCTGCACGACCCAGGGACTATCCAAAATGACGAAATGGAAGAATTCTCCTCAAAAGAAACTCCAGGAAGTAGCAACAGCTAACAAATTGATCAAAAATGATTTAAGCAATATAACAGAAAAAAAATTTAGAAAAATAGTAATAAAATTAATCCCTGGGCTTGAAAAAAGTATAGAGGACAGCACAGAATCTATTGCTACAGAGATCAAGGGACTAAGAAATAGCCATGAGGAGCTAAAAAATGTATAAATGAGGTGCAAAATAAAATGGAGGTGACCACAGCTCGGATTGAAGATGCAGAGGAGAGAATAGGTGAGTTAGAAGATAAAGTTATAGAAAAAGAGGAAGCTGAGAAAAAGAGAGATAAAAAAAGGGAGCTGGGGTAGGAGGGGGGAATTAGAGAACTAAGTGATGCAATCAAACTCAACAATATCCGTATAATAGGAATTCCAGAAGAGGAAGAGACAGAGAAAGGGGCTGAAGGTATACTTGAGCAAATCACAGCTGAGAATTTCCCTGATCTGGGGAAGGAAAAAGGTATTGAAATCCAAGAAGCACAGAGAACTCCCTTCAGATGTAACTTGAATTGATCTTCTGATGACATATCATACTGAAACTGGCAAAATATAAGGATAAAGAGAAAATTCTGGAAGCAGCTAGGGATAAACACTCTCTAACATATAAAGGGAGACCCATAAGACTAGTGACAGACTTATCAACAGAAACGTGGCAGACCAGAAAGGAATGGCAGGAGATCTTCAATGTGATGAACAGAAAAAATATGCAGCCAAGAATCCTTTATCCAGCAAGTCTGTCATTCAGAATAAAAGGAGAGATAAAGGTCTTCCCAAACAAACAAAACTGAAGGAATTCATCACCACTAAACCAACCCTACAAGAGATCTTAAGGGGGATTTTGTGAATGAAATGCTGCAAGGACCACAAAGTACCAGAGACATCACTACAAGCATGAAACCTACAGACATCACAATGACTCTAAACCCGTATCTTTCAATAATAACACTGAATGTAAATAGACTAAATGTTCCAACCAAAAGACATAGGGTATCAGAACGGATAAAAAAACAATACCATCTATTTGCTGTCTACAAGAGACTCATTTTAGACCTGAGGACACTTTCAGATTGAAAGTGAGGGGACGGAGAACTACTTATCATGCTACTGGAAGTCAAAAGAAAGCTGGAGTAGCCACACTTATGTCAGACTAACTAGACTTTAAATTAAAGGCTTTACAAGAGATGAAGAAGGGCATTATATGATAATTACAGGGTCTATCCGTCAGGAATAGCTAACAATTATAAATGTCTATGCATCGAATACAGGAGCCCCCAAATATATAAAACAATTAATCACAAACATAAGCAACCTTGTTGATAAGAATGTGCTCATTGCAGGGGACTTTAATATTCCAACTTCAACAATGAAGAGATCATCTAGACACAGGATTAATAAAGAAACAAGGGCCCTGAATGATACATGGGACTAGATGGACTTGACAGATACATTTAGAACTCTGCATCCCAAAGCAACAGATTATACTTTCTTGTCGAGTGCACATGGAACATTCTCCAAGATAGATCACATGCTGGGTCACAAAACAGCCCTTCATAAGTATACAAGAATTGAGATCATACCATGCATACTTTCAGACCACAATGCTATGAAGCTTGAAATCAACCACAG
>NW_024412411.1:24382737-24383363 GCF_014898765.1 Herpailurus yagouaroundi | reverse complement strand
CTGTGGTTGATTTCAAGCTTCATAGCATTGTGGTCTGAAAGTATGCATGGTATGATTTCAATTCTTGTAAACTTGTGAAGGGCTGTTTTGTGACCCAGTATATGATCTATGTTGGAGAATGTTCCATGTGCACTCGAGAAGAAAGTATAATCTGTTGCTTTTGGATGCAGAGTTTTAAATATATCTGTCAAGTCCATCTGATCCAATGTATCATTCAGGACCCTTGTTTCTTTATTGACCGTGTGTCTAGATGATCTATCCATTTCTGTAAGTGGGGTGTTAAATTCCCCTGCAATTACTACATTCTTATCAATAATGTTGCTTATGTTTATGAGTAATTGTTTTATATATTTGGGGGCTCCGGTATTCAGCGCATAGACATTTATAATTGTTAGCTCTTCCTGATGGATAGACCCTGTCACTATTATATAATGTCCTTCTTCATCTCTTGTTACAGCCTTTAATTTAAAGCCTAGTTTGTCTGATATAAGTATGGCTACTCCAGCTTTCTTTTGGCTTCCAGTAGCATGATAAATAGTTCTCCATCCCCTCACTCTCAATCTAAAGGTGTCCTCAGGTCTAAAATGAGTCTCTTGTAGACAGCAAATAGATGGGTCTTGTTTTTT
>NW_024412411.1:24298237-24382637 GCF_014898765.1 Herpailurus yagouaroundi | reverse complement strand
ATTTAATCTATTTACATTCAGTGTTATTATAGAAAGATACGGGTTTAGAGTCATTATGATGTCTATATGTTTTATGTTTATAGCGATGTCTCTGGTACTTTGTCTCACAGGATCCCCCTTAGGATCTCTTGTAGGGCTGGTTTAGTGGTGACAAATTCCTTCAGTTTTTATTTGTTTGGGAAGACCTTTATCTCTCCTTCTATTCTAAATGACAGACTTGCTGGATAAAGGATTCTCAGCTGCATATTTTTTCTGTTTAGCACTCTGAAGATCTCATGCCAATTCTTTCTGGCCTGTCAAGTTTCAAAAGAGAGGTCAGTCACGAGTCTTATAGGTCTCCCTTTATATGTGAGGGCACGTTTACCCCTTGCTGCTTTCAGAATTTTCTCTTTATCCTTGTATTTGCCAGTTTCACTATGATATGTCATGCAGAAGATCAATTCAAGTTACGTCTGAAGGGAGTTCTCTGTGCCTCTTGGATTTCAATGCCTTTTTCCTTCCCCAGTTCAGGGAAGTTTTCAGCTATAATTTCTTCAAGTACCCCTTCAGCACCTTTCCCTCTCTCTTCCTCCTCTGGGATACCAATGATGCGTATATTATTTCTTTTTAGTGTATCACTTAGTTCTCTAATTTTCCCCTCATACTCCTGGATTTTTTTTATCTCTCTTTCTCTCAGCTTCCTCTTTTTCCATAACTTTATCTTCTAGTTCACCTATTCTCTCCTCTGCCTCTTCAATCCGAGCTGTCGTCGTTTCCATTTTGTTTTGCATTTTGTTTAAAGCGCTTTTCAGCTCCTCGTGACTGTTCCTTAGTCCCTTGATCTCTGTAGCAAGAGATTCTCTGCTGTCCTCTACACTGTTTTCAAGCCCAGCGATTAATTTTATGACTATTATTCTAAATTCACTTCTTGTTATATTATTTAAATCCTTTTTGATCAGTTCATTAGCTATTGTTATTTCCTGGAGATTCTTCTGAAGGGAAATCTTCCGCTTGGTCATTTTGGATAGTCCCTGGAGTGGTGGGACCTGCAGGGCACTTCCCCTGTGCTGTGGTGTATAAATGGAGTTGGTGGGCGGGGCCGCAGTCCGACCTGATGTCTGCCCCCAGCCCACTCCTGGGGCCACAGTCAGACTGGTGTGTGCCTTCTCTTCCCCTCTCCTAGGGTTACTTGCACACTGCCAGGCTTGTGATGCTGGGGATTTGGCATATTAGCTGGGGTTGGTAGGCAAGGTGCACGGGGGCAGGAGGGGCAGGCTTAGCTCGCTTCTCCTTAGGTGATCCACTTCAGGAGGGGCGCTGTGGCAGCGGGAGGGTGTCAGATCCACTGCCAGAGGTTTGGCTCCGCAGAAGCACAGGGTTGGGTGTTTGCGCGGAGGGAGCAAGTTCCCTGGCAGGAACTGGTTCCCTTGGGATTTTGGCTGGGGGATGGGCGGGGGAGATGGCGCTGGCGAGCGCCTTTGTTCCCCACCAAACTGAGCTCTGTCGTCCGGGGGCTCAGCAGCTCTCCTTCCCTTTGTCTTCCAGCCTTCCCAGTTTCTGAGCAGAGCTGTTAACTTATGACCTCCCAGACGCTAAGTAGCGCTTGCTGTCGGAACACAGTCCGTCAGGCACCTCCGCTTTTGCCAGCCAGACTCAGGGGCTCTGGTTGGCTGGTGAGCTGCCCCTCTGCCCCGGGTCCCTCCCGCCAGTCCATGGAGCGCGCACTGCCTTGCCGCCCTTCCTACCCTCTTCTGTGGGCCTCTCTTCTACACTTGGCTCCAGAGACTCCATTCTGCTAGTCTTCTGGCAGTTTTCTGGGTTATTTAGGCCAGTGTAGGTGGAATCTAAGTGATCAGCAGGATGCACGGTGAGCCCAGAGTCCTCCTACGCCGCCATCTTCCCTCTCTCCTCGCCAAAATAATTTCATTGAAACGAGGATTATTTTCAGTTCCCCATGTAGGGTGATCTGGAGAGGAGAGCTTGATCCAGCGAGACCAGATAGAATGTTCTAACAAAACCTCCAGAGTAATTAACAGGCGTTATCTACCCAAGGAATGGAACAAATAGGAAGTTCAGGTTCTAAGGAGCTGCCTTGTTTGTGCCAGTGGCCCCACACTAGCTCTTTATTAATTGCACCACCTGGGATGCTGATAGCGAACTGAGCTTTGGAATATTTCAGGCCTGGCATGGAATGCAGTTTTTACACAAGTGTCTTGTGGTTCAGAAATCTGATTTCACAGCTTATCTTCCATTAGATGAAAGTATTTACGGTGTGTCTGGAGCTGGATTAAGTTCCTGCAGGTGCCCAAGAGCAGGGGCCTCCTCTCTCCTCTCATTAATTTGCTGATGCCTGCACTGACGCAGCAGTGAGATACCGAGGAGAGAGCTAATGTATCAGTTTTAATTATACTTGAATAAAAACAGAAACAACAAATATCATTTTCAAAGTTGATCTAAGCAACAAGTGTTAAACAGCACAATACAAATGGTAGTCCGCAACAGAAAAGAAGAACTTCTCCAGTGTGTTAAACTCAAAAGAACAAATAAGACAAATAACTGGTTATCCATTAAACATCAGTATATTCCTAAGCCTATGAAAATGGTATCACTATGTAGACTACAGGAAAAATAGAAAATTCTGTCTGAAAACAAAAGAGCAAAAAGAATTTACTTGAACCTGAATTTCCATTCAGAATGGTAGTAGTATAGGAGATTTCATATGTAATAACAGTAATAACAAGATAATTTTAATATGTAATTTAAGGTAGTGTAGTATAAACAAAAGAAAATAAGCAATTGTGTGTTAACAGTGGCTCACAGCAAGTTCATATGGGTATCATGTAACAAAGATTTTTCTACTCTTAATTACTAAACCTTTAGAACTAAGGTGATAGATGCAGTTCATTATTATAACAGAAATTCCAGAGCATGAGACTAAAATAAGTTCTATACAATTTCAGACACTGTTACATTGTATGTCAAGGGTTGGTTTGGTAGGTCCATGTATTTATGTGCATATGAATCTAATCAGCTTAATAAGAAGAGAAAAATTACTAAAGCCTTTTATTCTTTCATTTATTCCTCAGATTAGCTCATATGTCAAATACCCCTCCCAGTTCTATAGATTGAATAGGCCAGTCAGTTATTGGCACAATAATGCTGCAAAAACAAACTACCTTAAAACACAGTGACATACAACAACTAAGTGTTTTTTTCGCTTAGAAGTCTGCAGGTCAGCTGGGATTTGGCTATTCTAAATTGGGAAGGCTTAGAAGCAAGCCGTGGCTCCAGGCTGTGGTTTGCATCCTGGTCTGCTCCACGTATTTGTCACTTTCCTTTGACCACTAGCTACTCAAGTCATATTCTCTTATGATGAAGGTCAGGAACTCAAGAGGGTGGGCATGCCCAACCATACAAATCCTTTCAAGCCTCTATGAAAGTTGTATCTCTAACATACTTTAACCGAAGCAAGCCATATGACCAAGCCCAATGGCAATAAAGGAGAGTATACTCTTTCCATAAAGTGAATATTTCCTAATCAATATTTAATATACTACAGTAAGGAAAGAATTTACTACTGGAAGTAAATGTGTTACAAGCTCAATAAGTGAGGAGAGTTGGAACAGCAGAAAAAGAAAAATCGTTAAAATGTCAGAGACCAATTTGCTTTAAAATAGGCATATCTCCCTTTAGAAAACTCCAAGAGAATTTAGAGTAGAAATTATAGTAAACAGTAAGTGAAATAAAAGTTGTATTAATTCATTTAATAAGCACCCTAGAATATGCCAAGCATTTCACCAGGAACTGAAGGAAGATGAAAAAAATAGGAACTTCTCCATGAATTTGAGAGCACAAAGGAGCAATGAATTGTGATTTAAAATATGGGCCTTAAGGGCACCTGGGTGGCTCACTTGGTTGAGCATCCAACTCTTGATTTTGGTTCAGGTCATGATCCCAGGATCATGGGATCAAGACCTGCATTGGGCTCCGTGCTGAGAATGGAGACTGCTTTAGATTCTCTCTCTCTCTTGCTCTCTCTCTCTTCCCCTGCCCCTCTCCTCTGCTCTCTCTCTCTCAAATATAAAATAATTAATAAAATAAAATAAAATAAAATAGGGGCCTGAAATGGCAAATAGCATATCATGAAGAGTGGGTGAGAGAGAGTGAAAGCATCAACATTAGTTATACAAAGTTTCTCATGGAAGAATCAGAAGTCAAGGATGCATACCTTTGCAATATGAGAGGCATGATAAACATGGAAGATGGCATTTATTACTGCAAGGAGTTCCCACATAGAGGTATTGGAGCCATAAAGAGGGATTTGAGACGGCTGAAGTTCCAGGAGGCTGTGGTTTGTTTGAGTCCCTATTTCAATTCCAGCTTGGGAACAGTAAAAACATCTGTGTTTATTTTATACCCAGAAAATACATTATTTCATCAATGACTTGAAGGAAAAGTGTTGGGGCATATTTCAGAGCAGTCTTTTTTAAGATAAAACAGAATAATTTTGTTTTATCCATAGATAAACAGACAAGGGGAAATATGGCATCATGACTTCCTAGACATAAGGGGAGTTTGCTATGAACTAACCTAGAGGCTTCTTTCTTGGATCCTGTGCTTTTAATAATAGCTTTGTCATTTTCATTGTCATCGTCCTGACTACTGACATCTTTCAGAGTAGCAGATACTATATTAAGTGTCTGACCTGTATTAGCTCATTAAATTCCAACCGTATGAAATATGTATTATTAATTCCTTTTAATGAAGGCATTCTGTGTCAAAGTAACTTGTCTACAATCACGCTAGCAGTTGGGAAAGTCAAACTTTAAACTCGGGTGTAGTCTGATGTCAAAGCATCAGCATTAAAATGATTTATCACACATTTTGCAGATATATAATACAAGTATTGTTTGGATTTGGGTTATAATTAGGGTGTACCATGACTGAGGTATCAAATCAAGTGTTGATTAAATGTGTACCACACTTCATGAGGAGAGGCGAGCATTAATGTGCTCTCTAAATTTAACATCTGATGTTAACAGAGATTTTTCACACTGTTAAATGGAAAATGAAGCTCATAGAATGACAGTTGTCTTTCATTGATCAAATAATGTGTTTTGATGATTTACTCAGGGGCCACCATAATCTTTAGTGCACAATAAAAGCCAAGCTGACATTATTTTGAACATTTCACCCTGATGGGCTCAATAATCTGAATTTCTCAGCCCCTTTATTGATAAGAAATGCCAGAATAAATTGAAGGGGAAAAAACTTCAATATAATGCAAAAAAAAAAAAAAGGAATGCTGCCCAAATAATATGTAATAAGGATTCTGCAAAGCAGGATTTTGCTATCTGAATAGTAAGGCAATAGAGAAAACGTTTTTTAAAAAACGATCTTTGATCTTCGTTCAAAAGAAGGAAGTGAAAGAAATCTGCCTGTCTCTTTTTGGCAGATCTGTCAAGTCTCGTTAAATACATGACAAGTTTAATAATTTAGGTCCAGCATAAGAAGATGCTGGTTTCAGTAATAAAACTTTATTAATTTTACTCCAACAGTAATTAACATATTTACTCCAAATATATTATGAGTAAATTACAAAAAAAAAAAAAAAATAATAATAAGCACACTTTTTAAATTGAATGTTTAAACATTTTATTTTTTTTTAAGCTTTGTTTTAATTTTTTTTAACGTTTATTTATTTTTGAGACAAAGAGAGACAGAGCATGAATGGGGGAGGGGCAGAGAGAGAGGGAGACACAGAATCGGAAACAGGCTCCAGGCTCTGAGCCATCAGCCCAGAGCCCGACGCGGGGCTCGAACTCACGGACTGTGAGATCGTGACCTGAGCTGAAGTCGGACGCTTAACCGACTGAGCCACCCAGGCGCCCCAAATGTTTAAACATTTTATAAGAAGATTTCGGGGATTAAATATATTTATTATTCTGCTATTTACAATTTACCCTCTTTTTACAAAATATTCCTTTATAAAATTCTTTTATTAGCTTTGTTACTATAGGCATGTCTGTTACTTGAACTTATGAGACAGTTTTCCCCCTTTTGCATTAAAATGAATACATTTTCTGATTTTAATCTTCACATGGTCTTCCTGGAGCTTCTTTAAAGTCTGATAGTTCCTTTAGGACCACTCACATAACTTTATCTTCCTTTGCATGTTATTTCATCCATAGATTTTTTTCTCAATGCCACTTTTTCTGGGCCATCCGGAATGATTGCAGTACCATCTATAACAGGTATCAAAGAAATTTCTTCTATATTCTTTTTTTCTATTGTCCATGGGTTTTCTTGACTTATCTTAAAATCACTTTAGTGTGAATTTATTTTTCTTACCATTATACTTCTTCCCATAAGCAAATTATTATAAACAACGAACAACTGTAAAATGGCTCTGACCATTTATATAACCACAGTGTTTTAGGCTCATCATATATAACCTTCAATATTAACCAAACTCACTCACTGGCAAGTGAAGTAAGCTCAACTAAAACTATCTTAATTAAAAATGTATTTTATTGTTTACCTGAGACATCTAGAGGTGGAATTGGCCTCAGGCAAGTTTGGAACTCAAGATTAAAGGATGTCATAAGACATATTTCTCTTGCTCCCATTCTCTCTCTCACCCTCTCTCCATTTCTAGGCTTAATTCCCTCTTATATTGGGATTATTTGCTCTGACTACAGACAGACATCATTTATGAAGCCAATGAGGATGGTCATTGGCAGTTCTTCATTTTTAATATCCAGCTTCCAACTTCAACAAAAAGATATAGAATTTTTTTGTTTTTGTTTTGTAGTTATTATTGATTTAATCTATATATACCAATACAAATACCAATACCAAGGAAGGTCTCTGATAAGTCAGCTGGGTCAGTGGAAGATATTGGTGATTCATTATTCACTATTGCCAAAGGCATACTGTCCAGTCCTAGGATCCATGCCTGGGAGAGAGGGAGGACATATCACCTTAACTGAAAATCACATTATAGTTATGGAATGGGGTTGGTTGGATATTTTTGAAAGAAAGAAAGAAAGAAAGAAAGAAAGAAAGAAAGAAAGAAAGAAAGAAGAAAAAGGAAAGAAGGAAGGGTGAAAGAGGGAGAGAGGGAGGAGGGAAAGAAGAGAAAAATTCTGAGGTACAAAAACCAATATTTGCATGCTACATTTCACCTTATAGTTGTCAAGTATCCATGTACATTCTGTCTTATAAATATAATCATAAAATTCTTCTTTATTAAAATAAACTACCACCTATTAAAAAAATAGAATCAGAAGATCAAGTAAGATGGCAAGACGGTAACACAGAAAGCTTCTGTGCTACCCTCCCCCCAATGGATGTAACCAAATATATAACTACACACAGAGCAATTCCCTCTGAAAAAGATCCAGAGCTAGATGAGGAACTCCTACATATCAGGCAAAGAAAACAAAATATAAACAAAAACAAAAACAAAACAACAAAAACAACAAAAAACAAAAACCATACTGAAATAGATAGTGAAGTCTGCAATATATGCTTGTCATAAACCCCACTCTAGCACAGAACTATATAATCAGGAGGGAATCTCTCTTAGCTTCTCCCCGAAGAGCAAAGGTTTTTGGAGCCCATATATATCCTCCTAACTTTTGAGATTCTCACCTGAGGGATGGGCTCCAAAATGACTCATTCTGAAAACCAGTGGGGCTTGCATTCACAAGACCCACAAAACAATAACAAAAAAACAGCAGTTCTTAATGGGCACGAGAGCACTAGCCATGACTATTCCCCTAGGGCTCAGTACAGAGGGAGAAGGCAAAAATGCCCATCTCTCTCTCAGTCTTTTGCTAAAATGAGGTTTATCTGCATGCTTTCAAAGCTGCTGCCTGAAGCCCAGCCTACTACTTAGGATGCAACAAAGGATTTGTTGTGATCCCTCCACCTCCCAAGAGATGAGAGAAACCAATGAATACTTCCTCCATCTCCTTTCTCCATTCTGTTTTAAATCAGCAGTATCTCACCTGCCTCCCAGATTTTATGGCTACAGCCTGAGGAATGAGCCCCAGAATTACCAACAGGGCTTCCATTCATGAGTACCACAGTAATGTAACAAAAAGGAAGCAGTTATTAACTAGTTATTCCCCCACACAGAAAGAAAGCAAAAACATCACTTCCCAGTATTTCCCTGAAGAAAAACACCTCCCCTGGTTAATCTGCATATTTTAAAAGTTGCTGCCTGAGAGCATCAGCTTTAATAAGCTTGCATTAAGGTACTAACTGTAATCCTCATCTTTGGGACAATGATGGGTCGTGGCATCCCCTCAAGTACTGGAAGCAACTAAAATCAAAAGAGACAGTTTGGACAGTCAGGAGGTGGAAAGACAATAAGGAGCACAACCTGGGCTGATAGATAAGGTTCATCTCCTACATGAGACCACTCTGTCAAGACTGGGAGGAGTAGCTGTTTATCTATTGCACAGAAATCAACACAGATTCAAGAATGAGGAACTAGAGTATGTTCCAAACAAAAGAACATATTAGTATCCAGACACCAATGTTAATGAAACAGAGATAATGACATACCTGAAAGAGATTTCAAAATAATGATGATGAAGATACTTACCTAGTCAGAACAGCAATGTATGAACAAAGTAAGATTTCAACAGAGATAGAAAATATAAAAAGCAACGTACAGAAATCACAGAGTTGAAAAATACAATAACAGAACTGAAAATTTTTGATATAGGATTTCAACAGAAGACTAGATAAAGTGAAAAAAAGGATCAGAAACTTAAATATAGAGTACTGGAATACATTGATAGAAACAAAAAGAAAAAAATGAAACCTTGAAGAGAGCTTAAGGGACTTATAGGACAATAAGTAAGTGGGCCAATGTATGCATTTTAAAAGACCCAGAGACGGAGGACAGAGAAAGGGGCAGAAAGTTTATTCAGAGAAATGATGGCTAAAATCATCTCTAACCTGGGGAAACAGATATCCAGATCTAGGAAGTCCAAAAAGTCCCAAATAAGAAGAATCCAAAGAAAAACATTAAAATTAAATTGTCAAAAATTAAAGAGATATAATAATTAAATTATGCAATTTAAAAACAAGGAGAGAATCTTATAAGCAGCAAAAGAAAACCAATTTGTTATATAGAAGAAATCCCCATTGACCATCAGCAGATTTTTCAGTAGAAACTATGCAAACTACAAGGATTAGCATGATAAATTCAAAGTACTTTAAAAAACAAAAATACAAAAAAATATTACCAGAGAAAAACCTTAAGGCAATAGTAAATCCATACCTATCAATAATTACTTTAAATGTAAATGGACTAAATTATGTTTTTAATAAAACAGAGTGGCTGATGGATTTTTCAAAAAAGACAAAACTGTATATTGCCTATAAGAGACTCACTTAAGATTTAAGAACACACAGAGATTCAAAGTAAAGAGATAGAAAATGGCATGTCATAGACATTGAAACAAAAAGAGAGCAGGAGTAACTATACTTAGGCAAAATAGAGTATAAGCTAAAGACTATAGCAAGAGACAAAAAAGTTATTATATTATGGTAAAGGACTTAATTCATCAAGGTTAAAATATTTTTAAGTATGTATGCATGCAACATAGGAGCACATAAACATATAAAGCAAATATTACTAGATCTGAAAGGAGAAACAGACAGTTTCTCAATAACAATAATAGAGGATTTCAAAAACCACTTTCAACAATGGATAAATCATCCAGACAGAAAATCAGGAAACAATGACTTAAGCAACAAATTAGAACAGATGGCTTTAACAGATATATACATAGCATTCAATCCAACAGCACCAGAATACACATTTTTCAAGAGCACGTGAAACATTCTGCAACATAGATCATTTGGTAGTCCATAAAATAAACCTTAATAAGTTTAAGAAGATTGAAATACATCAACATCTTATCTGACCACAATGGTAAGAAACTGGAAATCACTTAAAAGAAGAAAACTCACAAATGCATGGAGATTAAATAACATGCTTCTGAAAAAAAAAACACTGGGTGGGAAAGAAATCAAAAGAGAAATATAAAATAACTTGAGAAAATTAAAATGGAAACACCGCATAGCAAAACTTATGAAAGGCTGCAAAAGCAGTGCTAAGGCAGAGAATTATAGTGATAAAAATCAACATTAAGGAAAAAGATCAAGCCCAAATAAACAAGTTATCTTTACACCTCAAGGAACTATAAAAAGAAGAACAGGGGTGTCTGGGCGGCTTAGCAGGTTAAGTGTCCAATTTAGGCTCAGGTCATGATCTCACGGTTCATGGGTTCAAGCCTCACATCAGGCTCTGACCTGACAGCTTGGAGCCTGGAGCCTGCTTCAGATTCTGAGTCTCCCTCTCTCTCTGCCCCTCCCTCATTCATGCTCTGTCTCTCTCACAAAAATAAAATAAACATTAAAAAATTTAAAAAAAGAACAAACCAAGCCCAAAGTTAGAAGAAAGGAGGAAATAACCAAGATCAAAGTGGAAATAAAAGAAATAAACTAAAAAGATAATATAAAAGATCACTGAAACAAAACAAACAAACAAACAAAATCTGATTTTTTTAAAAGATAAAAGAGACAACTCTTTATCTAGACTCACCAAGAAAAAAGGGAGGACCTAAATAAATAAAATTATAAATGAATTACAACCTTGAAAAAGAAAAACAAAGATGGAGGCATCACAATTCCAGATTTCAAGTTATATTACAAAACTATAGTGACCAAAACAGCATGGTACTGGCACAAAAATAGACAACTAGACCAATGGAATAGAATAGAAAGCCTGGAAATGAACCCACAACTATATAGTCAATTAGTCTTCAACAAAGCTAGAAAAGAATGTCCAATGGGAAAAACACAGTCTGTTCAGCAAATGGTTTTGGAGAAAGTAGACAGCAACATGGAAAAGAGGTAATTGCACCCCTTTCTTACACTATACACAAAAATAAATTCAAAGTGGATTAAAGACCTGGGGCACCTGGGTGGCTTGGTTAAGCATCCAACTTCAATCAGGTCATGATCCCATGGTTCATGGGTTTGAGCCCCATGTCAGGCCCTGTGTTATCAGCTCAGAGCCTGGAGCCTGCTTCAGATTCTGTGTTTCCCTCGCTCTCTGCCCCTCCCCCTCTCACAGTCTGTCTCTCCTTGTCTCTCTCAGAAATAAATAAACATTAAAAAAATGGATTAAAGACCTAAATGTGAGACTTGAAACCATAAAAATCCTAGAAGAGAGCACAGGCAGTAACCTCTTGGACATTAGCCATAGCAACTTCTTACTAGATACGTCTTCTGAAGCAAAGGAAACAAAACCAAAAATAAACTATTGTGGCCTCATTGAAATAAAAATCTTTTACACAGTGAAGGAAACAATCAACAAAACTAAATAACAGCCTATGGAATAGAAGATATTTGCAAATGACGTATATGATAAAGGATTAATGCCCAAAAATATAAAGGACTTATCAAACTCAACATTCCAAAAGTAAGTAATTTAAAAAATGGGCAGAAGACATAGACATTTATCCAATGAAGACTTACAGATAGTCAAGAGACACATGAAAAGATGCTCAACATCACTCATCATCAGGGAAATACAAAGCAAAACTACAATGAAATCTCACCTCACACCTTGCAGAATGGCTAAAATCAAGAGTACAAGAAACAAGTATTGGTGAGGATGCAGAGAAAGGGAAACCCTCTTTTTTTTTTTTTTTTTCCCCTGAAAGGGAAACCCTCTTGCATTTAGGTAAAATGCAAACTGGTACAGTCACTGTGGAAAACAGTATGAATGTTTCCCCAAAAAGTTAAAAATAAAACCATTTTATGATTTAGTAATTGCACAACTGGGTATTCACCCAAAGAATACAGAATTACGAATTCAAAGGGAAACATGCATCCTGATGTTTATAACAGCATTATCTACACTACTTATACTATTGCAACAGCCCAGGTGTCTATCGATTGATGAATGGATAAAGAGGTATTACATAGACACAATAGAATATTACTTAGCCATAAAAAGAATGAAATCTTGCCATTTGTGGTGATGACATGGATGGAGGTAGAGAGTATTATGCTAAGTGAATTAAGTCAGTAAGAGAAAGACAAATGCCATGCGATTTCACTCATATGTGGAATTTAAGAAATCAAACAAACAAAGGTGTAAAAAGAGAGAAGAAGGCAAACCAAGCAACAGACTCTTAACTATAGAGAATAAACTGATGGTTACCAGAGGGGAGGTGCGTAGGGAGATGGGTAAAATAGGTGATAGGGATTAGGGAGTGTACTTGTTGTGATGAGCACTGGGTGATGTATGGAAGTGTTGAATCACTATATTGTACATCTGAAGCTAAATAAAAGTTAAGAAAAAGAAAAAGAAATGAATTATGAGACATTGTAATTGATACCAGAGAAATGCAAAGATTATAGAGACTACTATGAACAATTATATACCCAAAATTGGACAACCTACATCAACTGATGAATGGATAAAGAAATCGTGGTTTATATACACAATGGAATACTACTTGGCAATGAGAAAGAATGAAATATGGCCTTTTGTAGCCATACCAGTTTGAAAATAAATTTATTTGAAAATAAATTTCATATTTAAAAAAAATTGGACAACCTAGAAAAAATGTATAATGTCTTAGAAACATTAGAAAGATGCCAAGATTGAATCATGAAAAATTTAGAAAATCTGAACAGACTAATTACCAGTAAGGAGAGTGACCCAACCATCAAAAACTTCCCAACAAAAAGGAGTGTCTGGGTGGCTCAGTCATTTAAACATCCGACTTCAGCTCAGGTCATGATCTTATGGTTCATGAGTTTGAACCCCATTTTGGGCTCTCTGCTGTCAGCACAGAACCCACTTCAAAGCCTCTGTCTTCCTCTCTCTCTGCCTGTCCCCCACTCTCATGCACAGACTTTTTTTCTCTCTCTCTCTCAAAAGTAAATAAACATTAAAAAAAAAAAACAAAAAAAACTTCCCAACAAAGAAAAGTCATGGACCAGACTTTACTGGTAAATTCTACCAAACATTTAAAGAAGAACTAATACCAACCCTTGTCAAACTCTTTCAAAAAATAGAATAGAAGGGAACACTTCCCAACTCATTTTACAAAGTCAGCATCACCCTATTACCAAAGCCAGCCAAGGACACTGAAAAAAAAAAGAAAAGTACGGACCAATATCCCTGACAAATAAAATTAAAAACCTCTCAACAAAATATTAGAAAATCAAATTCAACAGTACATTAAAAGGATCATATATGACGATACAGTGGGATTTATTCTAGGGATGTATAGATGATCCAATGAGATATACCACATTAACAAAGGATGAATAAAAATTATATGATCGTCTCAATAAATGCAGAGAAACTATTTGACAAAATTTAACATCTATTCGCTATAAAAACTCTTAACAAATTAGGTACAAAAGGAACATACCTTAACATAATAAAGACCATTTAAACCTACAGATAACATCATACTCAATGGTGAAAATCTGAAAGCTTTTTCTCTAAGATCAGGAATGAGACAAAGATGACCACTCTTACCACCTTTACATAACATAGTACAGGAAGTTCTAGCCAGAGCAAATAGACAAGAAAAAGAAACAAAAGGCATCCAAATCAGAAAGAACGAAGTAAAATTGTTTCTATCTGCAGATGACATGATCTTAAATATAGAAGACACTAATGGCTCCACCAAAATTCTGTCCAAACTAATAAAGTCAATAAAGTTGCAAGATACAAATCAATACACAAAATCAGTTACGTGTCTATACACTAGCAATGAACTATCAGAAAGAGAAATTAAGAAAATCTCATTTACAAGTGTCAAAAGTAAGAAAATACTTAGAAATAAATTTAACCAGGGAGATGAAAGATATTTACACTGAAAACTATAAGACATTGATGATAGAAATTGAAGGCACAAATACAGTAAACCCTTTGATTACAAGTAACTTATTCTGTAAGAGTTCTGCAAGGCAAGTAAATATTTCTAATAAATTTTAACTTGATAAGTATGCGATGTCTTGCAATATGAGTATTACGTGATGTCAAATGTTACATTATCAGATCTGAACCAATGGGTCTTGAAACTCACTTAAATATACAAGAGCTTTGGATTAAACGCATATTTCTGGAATGAATTATCTTTGCAACCCAAGGTTTTATTGTAAATTGAAAGATACTACATGTTCAAGGATCAGAAGAATTAATACCATTAAAATGTCCATACTCTCCAGAACAATTTACAGGTTCAATGCAATCCTTATCAAAATTTCAAAGTCATTTTCACAGAAATAGAACAAACATTTCTAAAATGTGTATGAAACCACAAAAGACCTCAAATAAACAAAGCAATCTTGAGAAAAATAGAACAAAGCTAGACACATCATACTTCCTGATTTCAAACTATATTACAAAGCTACCATGATGAAAAAAGTTTGGTATTAGCATTAGAACAAACAGATCAATAGAACAGAACCAAAGCCGAGAAATAAACCTATTTACATATCTTCAATTAATTTATGTCAAATTTATTAATTAAAGCCAAGAATCAGGGGGAAAGATAGTGTCTTCAAAAACTAGTTTGGGGAATATTGGACAGTCACACAGAAAAGAATGAAACTAGATCCCTATCTTACACCATACACAAAAATCAACTCAAAATAGGTTAAAGACTGAAACCATAAAACTTTTAGAGGAAAACATAGAGAGTAAATCTCTTAACATTGGTCTTGGCAATAAATTTTTGGATTTGACACTAAAAGCAAAGGCAACAAGGGCACCTGGGTAGCTAAGTCAGTGGAGAGTCTGACTCTTAATCTCAGCCTGGGTATGAATTCAAGTCCCACATTGGTCTTCATGCCAGTGTGGAGCCTACTTAAAATCAATGACTAAATAAAAATAAAATATACAAGTAAAGGTAATAAATTCAAAAATTAATGAGTGAGACTACATCAAATTAAAAAACTTCTACACAACAAAGGAAACCATCAACAGAATAAAAAGATAACCTACTGAATGGGAAAGAATATTTGCAAATCACATATCCAATAAGGGGTTAATATCCAAAATATACAAGTAACCCACAGAACTCAATAATAATAAAGAACCAATAACCCATTTTAAAAATTGGCAAAGGATCTGAATAGGAATTATTCCAACTAATGGCCATTCCATCACTAAATGGCCAACAGGCAAATGAAAAGGTGTTTAACATCACTAATCATCTGGGGAATGCAAACCAAAACCACAATGAAATATCATGATATCATCTCACAACTTTTAGGTTATATATTGTCAAAAAGATAAGATATACATTGTACTGGTGAGGATGTGTAGATAAGGGAACGCTTGTACACTGTTGATGGTAATGTAAACTGGTACAGTCATGAAAACAATACAGAAGTTTCTCAAAAAATCAAAACTATCAAAACTACTATATGAGATACAGCCATCCAACTTCTGGGTATATATCCAAAGGTAGGAAAATAATTATCTCAAAGAGTTATTTGCAGTACCATGGCCATTGAGTATTATTCACAATAGCTAAGATAGGGAAACAAAGTGTCCATTAATGGATGAGTGGATAAAGAAAATGTAGTGTGTGTATATATATATACATATATATATATACGTATATATGTATATATACATATATACGTATATATATATATATATATATATATATATATATATACATATATATGTATATGTGTATATACATACATATTATATATATATATATAATCAAAATATTATTCAGCCTTCAAATATAAGAAAATCCTTTTATTTGCAAGAATATGGATAAGCCTAGAGGGCACTTTGCTTAGTAGAATAACCAGACAGAGAAAGACAAACATTACATGCAATCTAAAAAAAAAGAAAAAAATCAAACTTAAAGAAAAATAGAATAGACAAGTAGGTTGCCAGGGTCTGGTGAGTGAGGGAAATAGGGGAAGACTGGTAAAATGAGACAAACTTTCAGTTATAAGATAAATAAGTTTTGAGACTCTAATGTGTAACAAGGTGACTATAGTTGATAACACTGTGTTGTACAACTGAAATTTGATAAGTGAATATAACTTCCATGTTCTCGTCAATCAATCAAGGAACTATATGAGGTGATGAATGTGTTAACTCAATGAGAGAAAATTCTTTCATGATGTATAATGTGTATCAAATCATCACATTTTACATTTTGAATATCTTACCACTTTATCAATTATACCTCAATAAATCTGAAAATAAGAGTAATAAAAGAAAAATTTAGGCAACTAAAGGCTGGTAACCCAAACTCTCATCCAATACTGCATCCAACATAAGTTCCAGAATTACTTACACATTTCTCCCACATTTGGTATCAGTTGAGAGATAGATGCAGGAGTCAGATATTAAAAATAAATATTATTACTGATTAAAAAGTAATTACATAATGTGATTTTAGTTCTGAGTCAAAACCTTGCTATTACTATCGCCTGAATTAAGCAGAATTGCCTGTAGAGTCTTAGGCAACAGCAGGTATAGGGCCCATATTTTTCAGCTTAACACTTGGCAAAAATCAAACCTAACAGATGTTCTCCAAGATTAAGAAGCTCTCATTGAGAAGAGGATGAGCCATGCATGCCCAGTGTCTTCAGTCAATCTGACTTTATTTAGTTGGTACTTCTGCCTCGAGAGAAGAAATGATTAGAAGGACAAAGAGAATTCAGGAGTGCTTCCATCTTTTTATAAAGAATATTTATTTATTTATTTTGAAAGATCAAAAGCATGAGCAGGGGAGGGGCGGAAGAGAGAGGGAGAGAGAGATTCCCAAGCAGGCTCCTCGCTGTCAGTGCAGAGCCTGACAGGGGGCTCGATCTCACAAACCATGATATCCTAACCCGAGCCAAAATCAAAAGTCAGAAGCTTAACTGAATGAGTTACCCAGGCATCCCAGGAGTGCTTTAATCTTTTGTTTTTTAATTTTTATGTTTATTTATTTTTAAGAGTGGGAGAGACAGAGCGTGAGCAGGGGAGGGGCAGAAAGAGAGACACAGAATCCAAAGCAGGCTCCAGGCTCTGAGGTGTCAGCACAGTAGGACGCTTAACCAACTGAGCCATCCAGGTGCCCCAGGAGGGCTTTCATCTTAATGACAGTTTCTCCACATAGAAACATAGAAGTGAAAAATAATTTCCCCACCTCTAACAATGAAAAATAGATGTTGCTTCTCCAAAAGCATTAATCTATGATTAAATGACATCTGGAAAGCAATAATAAATAGAAATTGTAAAAGAGGATGTATAAGTCAAATAGGTAGGTTATTCTAGGGTAACAAATAACCTAAAACATCTCAATGGCTTAAAACAGCAGATCCCTCTGCATTTCCACCAGTGATCACCTCAGAGGTTGGCTCTGATTCTTGCCATTCCCATGATTAGGTGGTGGTAAAAATTACCTTAGAGGTTGAATACCCATGGTTCTTGTTTTCCCAATTTAGGATTTTTCCATGTTATTACTCTAATAAAACATGGCGGTTCATCAGTCTGTTCAGTTTTGGGCAACAAAGTTAGCTAATAACTACAGCCATAAAACCTAGAAGATCCTGACTGTAGCAAGAAGCCATGAGCTTCTTCCCATAATCCTAGACCTCAGGCTAACTAGTTCAATTCTTGTCTCTCAAAAAAGGTAATATGTTAACCAATCTGCTCCTTTGCTCCAAACTGCATCCTAGTGGAAGGTGATTTACCATGAGAGGCATTATAAATTCTGCCATGCAATGAGTACACAGCAAAAGACATTAGCAAGAACCTATATTATCATTTCTTCCATTTATTTGGCTCTTTCTGGGCCCCATTCTTATTTCTGACTGTGGTTTTTATCTTCCTCTATTTTATTGCACCAGCTTCAGAATAAGAAGTAGAATTTGAATTTTGCAAACATTAGGCTTGTGATTATTTGACCTTCAGTAGTCTGAAATTGTTGAGTACAGGCAGAAAGGGATTCTCTTTACATAGTTAAATGCCTTGTTCTTCTGCTTTCAAATGGTTCAATTATACTAATGTCTATCTATTTCTTATCAGAACTGGAACTTACCAACCCCTCAAGAACTTGCCAGACTCATTCGTATTTTTTTAATAACACTCACTTTAGAACTCTGGTTTCTATAAGTCTAAGTTCCAAAGAATGAGAGGTGATTTATTAATATACTGTTTACTACATAATAGGAAGCAAGCTTCCCAGAAGGGATAGCAGAATCCTCACTAGCCATAACCCTTAATCAATGCAGCCACTTCTGCATCTCTGATTCTGTTACACACACTTTTAGGTATCAATTTACACTTTGTTTATAAGAAATAAAAATACAACTCCAAAGAACTAAATGATGAAGAGGTTTTGTTTGTTTGTTTTTTATGCTTAGAATGTAAGACATACCTAGTTTTAGGCAAGATGAGGACTCACTGCTCAAGAACACACTCAGGGTCTGTTTCTCTCTTCTTTTGTTACTTTCCTTGGTGTTGACTTAATTCTCTAATGAGCCTCTTCCAAGAACCTTGAGAAAAGATCCATCAACTGCTCCAAGCTAATGGTGGCCATCTCTGCAAACCCAGCAAGACCTTAAGACCAGGAGGTATATATCAGCTTCTGGGATGGTGCTCATTACCCTACTGTGGTAGGCAGAATGATGGCTTGCAAAGATGTCCTATCCCCAGAACCTATAAATATGTTCTCTTATATGACAAAAAGAACTCTGCAGATGTGATTAAGGCTATGGAGTTGTTATATGTGGGGATTATCCTGAATAATTTCAGTGGGCCCAATACTTATACAGACCATAAGACAATAATTTTGTGTTGTTAAAAGCTACTAAGTTTATATAATTTGTTACAGCAGCAATAGAGAATGAATACACCCACTTGGTCATGAGTCCACCCCTTGGACAATTACTGTTTGCCATAGAGATTGGCCAAGTCCATATTATCTGCATATCCCTAAAGCCAGAGAGATGTAGAATATTATTATTGACAGCTCAATTAAAAGTACAGAGGATGGGAGAAGTGTGGAAGAAACAAAGCCCAGAGAGACAAGAAAACACCCCCCCCCCTTTACTATGCTATGTTGTCATTTAATCTATTACCATATTTTGCTACTACCTTCACACTATTTTTTTTCAAACATGGTTTCTTCTTATGTCTACCAACAAAAGGCTGCTCTGCATTGATTAGCAGTGGTTTTAGTATGAGCAAAGAAAGAATAATCAAAAGAAAGACAATTGTTACACATTATCTAATTTTGATCCTAGTTTAATATCCAAAATGATCTTCAATTTATAAACATTTCATCTATTTTCAGATATTATAGAATTAATAATGGAAGGAAAACTTCAAAGTTCGAATCTTTTAGAGTCTTAGGTCTCATATTAATAAGGAAGAGTGTTCCAATACTAAATCTCTTGTCATAAATTCATTTTAGCAGTAGTCAAAATGCACGCCTTCCTACACCAGTGTGAACCACTGCTTTGCTGTGTCTTTTCCATGGTGCACAGCTTCCACAAGGCCTTATACAGTGGTACTAGCAGATAAAGATAATGATGGTAATAATGATAAAAATCAAAATAGTCATGTCTACCATATTGTTCCTTGCTACGGCTACATTTCAAATTCTAAATAACATTAAGTCTTGCCTCATTGGAAAAATATACAGCCATGTATTTCCAACTACAGAACTTTAAAAGAATTATCACCAGTGCAGAACTTTTTTTATGTTGTCATAAAGCTAAGAGAAGTCAATTAGGTCTAGAACTTCATTAATGGTTTCCACAAATCACGTTTATAGCCAGCCCCATATCCAGTGTGATACGAAGAAATGCCATTTAGAAAGACAAGTTTTGACACCCTTATATTATGGCATTGCAGAAACTGTGGGGGTAATTAATTTTTACTTGTACTGTGATGAATCCAAGCAAAACTCTAAAAGCCATTTGGCCAATTACTGACTCTTTAGGGCAATGAAGCCTCTGCAGAAAGCTTGAGTTTATATTACTAGTATGATCAAAGCTTTAATGAAATTGCTGCATGGCAGAAACTACTGGACTATTAAGAGAAAACTACAAAAATAAATGAGTGCCTAGCTCTGAATATACAAAAAAATGGGAGCCTTCTGGTTTTCTTTGATTGTCTATTAATTTCTCATGATAGAGCCCCATGTGGCATTGCTCTGACAAATTTCACTGAAGCATGTTTTCTCTTCTGCAAATTAGTAAAGCAAAATCCTACATGTGATCTTCCTAATGGGACTTTGTATCCCACTGTTCTTTATTATTATTTTAAGAGGAGTAGGTGTTTTCTCATTCTCAAGAGAAATGACTGGACTAGTTGGAGCTCTTTTATGGATATTGCAGTATATAACCCAATAGGTGTCAGGAAGAATTCATGCTGTGTTGCAGCTCCACAAGTACCCATCCACCACTAATACTTGTGGTGCTGTAAAACTCAAAGTGAAATCTAAATGGTACAGTAAATGAAGAATTTACTGAGACTTAACTTTCTATTCTTCCTGAATAAAAGCTTTATCAGCTTGGGTGTCATATAACTCTTTAAAACAGGCATTCTTAACAACTCATTCACAGGCTCAGCTCAACTAGACATTTTTTTTTCCTACACTTTTTTTTGAGAAATCAGTGGAAGTACTGGTTAAGAATGCAAACCACAATGAAAAGAGAAATGAATCCATAAACATGGATTTAATCTTTAAAGTCTAGGTTTCTGTTGGCTCTGCTTCCAAAGTAGATACAGGATTTCACCACTTTTCACCACCCGACTAAATATATCCCTAGTGCAAGGCACCATCACCAATTACTTAGGATTATTTCAAGTGTCTCCCAATTAATCATAGGCTTCCAACTTTCAATCATTTATTCCCAACAGAACAACCACAGTGATGCTATTAAAACTTAAATCATGGGGTGCTTGGATGGCTCAGTCGCTTGAGCATCCAATTCTTGATTTTGGCTCAGGTCATGATCTCACAGTTTGTGAGTTTAAGCTCTGCATTGGGCTCTAGGCTCCATGCTGACAGTGTGGAGCCTGCTTGGGAATCTCTCTCTCTCTCCTTTTCTCTCCTTGCCACTTTTGCACTCTCTCTCTCTCTGTCAATATAAACGTGTAAACTTAAAAAAAAATTCAAATCATATCTCTCCTTTGCTCAAAACCATATGATGGCTCACCATTTCATTGGGATAAAAAGCCTGAGTCCTTACAATGATCTGCAAGACCCTACATAATCCCACCTCCTTACCCCTCTACTGTGTCTCCTATTCTTCCCCACCACTCCCCTCCCCCCCCCCCCGTCAATCCACACCTAACAATCCACTAAGCGATTTCTCAAAAAGGCAGGCATGCTTCTGCCTCATGGCACAGCATTCCTTTTTTCTGCATCTAGGAATTTCACACATAGTTAATTCTCCCACTGATTCCAGGTCTTTGCTCGAATATCATCCTTTCAATAATGAAAGTATTCCTGTGCACTGCATTGTATATTTCAACTGCCTTCCTTGCACTTTCTCTCTCTTCTCTACCTTAGTTTTCTACATAGCACTGTCATACTATATTCTTTTTACTTATTTATTTATTTATTTATTTATTATCTCTCTCTTCCATTGCCTCACCAAAATGTAAGTTCCATAAAAGAAGGAATCTCTGTTTTATTACTGATGTACCCACAGTAAATGAATATAATCAGCAACAGGAAATCTACAGCTATAGCTCCTACACTTCCTAATTGTGGAATTGTCTACATAGAAGATAAAAACAGCCAAAATGAAAATTCAACACGCAAAGTATTTATTAATGCTTACAAATTACCTGGCAAATTTGAGGGTACGGTGATGAGAAGAGTGACCTGTTACCACTCTTCATGGAAGTGCATTCAATGAATTTATACTGTGGTTTGAAAATGTATTGAATTAAGGTTCACTTCTTGTCATTGAAAAAGACAAAAGAGAGTGAGATATATTTTCCCCTTCTTAGATCCTAAAAAGTCAAGGTTTTCTTCTTCAGAGACTATTATTAGCTTTTGCATTGCCTAGTTAGAAGTTGCCAGTCACCCAGAAAAAAGTCTGTTCTAGACGGAGAAAGAACCTGATTCAGAGAGTTGAAAGGAAAAGGAGATATAACCCCTGAGAAAATGGTGATCTGGGGACATCTGCACATTTCCACAAATAGTGGAGACATATGTTCTTATATTTAGTCACCAGCATCAGGCTTCAGATGTTAGATATGGCTGGTAATTAAGCACCAAAGTCCTAAGAATGAATGAAGTCCTACACAGCCCAATTATCAGGCAATGGAGAAGACTGCTTTAAGTAGTGTCTTTAAACACACTCAAGTGATCAGTGTCCAGATGATGATAAAGGACCAGCTTCAGCAGAGGCATCACACAACAGATGGAGCAAAGTAACAACAAATACCACTAAGGAATGAGAAATTTCTAATTTGCTTTATAAACACTCTGCTAGCTGTCTCCCAATCCCAGATTGTTATGAAATCTAGGTAGTGAGGAACTTTATCCAAAATTAAATTTGATTTTAGATTTGTTTCACCATGTTAGCAAATGGAGTCTCTGAGCCAAATTTAAATTAACTTCGAAAAGAAAAACTAATATTTTCTCTCTTTCTTGCCTCCAAAGATTATAATTTTATACTTTTTATTCATTGAGACCTCACTCCAGATTACTAAAAAATATCCCTATAGATTAAGGCTGCACTATGACTTAACTGTAACTATTATAATTTGGGTTAATTGGTTTTTAAACCATAGCCAAGATCAAGTTGAAAAAATAATTCAGACAGATGAGAAATGATAATAAATAACTTTTAACTTTGAGAATAACTATAATAAGAAACAACTCTAAGAGAGCCATGCTAAGATTCAGTTTAAAGAGAAATTTTATGAATGCTTACCAATACTTCTAGATAGATATATTTTGAGGGCACAATATTCAAAAGGAAGAGAGCACACACACCACTGAAGATGATTTTTAAGGTCCTTTGTTCAGGCTCTGAATTTCTAAGAGAGAACATTTTCTTTCTTTCTTTCTTTCTTTCTTTCTTTCTTTCTTTCTTTCTTCTTTCTTCCTTTCTTTCATGTGAAATTTATTGTCCAATTGGTTTCCATACAACACCCAGTGCTCATCCCAAGAGGTGCCCTCCTCAATGCCCATCACCCACTTTCCCCTTCCCTCCTACCCCCCATCAACCCTCAGTTTATTCTCAGTTTTTAAGAGTGAGAGAACATTTTCTTGAAGAGGGAAGTATCAAAGGTCATAGATATGGGAACACCGTGACATCCCAATCCTGAATTATGAACTCAGTTAAAGTCTAATGTTTTAAGATAATGTGTTACAAAAATGCCTTTCACCTGTGACAGAAACAATGAACTGGATAACAGTGGTGTCTTCTGGGGGTGGAAAGCCAGTTCTGGAACAAGAGATAGTTGAACCTGGAAGACAGGCCATTACTCGGGTGCAGCAACTCTTACCCAAGGGCAGGCAGCTCCTCACCTTTAGAAGCAGAATGCTTTAGGGACTCAGTCTGTAAGGGTATTACAGCTCTTGTACCTGGGAGAATTATCTGAGTACTTTAGGTCCAGCTTTGACCATCTTGAAAACCAGAAAGCAGTACAACTCAACCACATGAATACCCATTTAGGTGAAAATAAAAATATATCTGCATTTAACTGAAGCTAAAAACTGATACAGAGACCTCTGGCCACAAAACATTCAGAAGCACTTAGCCAGAGAAGAAGGGATATTGTGTTCCAGAACAATGGTCCAGATTTTGCCAGCTACAGCAGATAGCGACTGAGCAATGCAATGAAAAGTCATGGCTGCTCTCAACATCGTTCTGTACGTCCCCTAAGAGCTCACTACAGAAGAGAAGTAAACCTGGTACCCTGACAAGTAATACTATCTCTTAATCTGCTATTGATATTGTGCCTGGGAAACACACACACACATACATACACACACACACACACACACACACACACACACACCCCTCTGAATCAGAAGAGAAGAAATAAACACAAAGTGAACATAAAAAGAGCACTGTTTAGGTGCAAAGTAAAGCATTTCAGAGATTACTACCACTACATGTTTATAAAAGTTAAAATACCTCTTTGATTTTGTGTGCTCATGAAGAGAACCCTAAATAAGTACTGCAGAGCTAAGAGACACTTGGTGAATATTGATAAACCAGAGAGGAATGAAGAAAACAATTCGACCTGGTCCTAAAAGAATTTAGACTTTTTGGAACAACTTCAGTTCTACGTTTGACCCAGGAAATAGAAACGGAAGGGATCTAAAAGACCAATCCAATAAAAAGAAATGTCAATTTGAGATAAAGTCTCTCCCATTCCATCAATTAAAAGATCCATCATTGCAAGGCAATCCATGTCAGATCCCAGAAAAATAAGAAATGAGTTTCCCAAATGCAACAGGGGCTAAAGAGCATGGACAAGGAGGATAAAGAGATGATAGGTGTAAACAGCTTCTAAATTAATGTTCTTATTGTTTTTAAGTCCAGAATTATGAAAAATATCTAAATGCAATCAGGAAAAGATATTCAACATCACTTATCATCAGGGAAATGCAAATCAAAACCACAATGAGATATCACCTCAAGCCTGTCAGAATGGCTAAAATCAACAACACAAAAAACAATAAGTGTTGGTGAGGATGTGGGGAAAAAAGAACCCTCTTGCACTATTGCTGGGAATGAAAACTGGTGCATCCACTCTGGAAAACAGCATTGAGTTTAACTCAAAAAGTTAACAATAGAACTACCCTATAATACAGTAATCACTAGTGGTGTTTACCCCCAAAATATAAACACACTAATTCAAAGGGATACATACATCCCAGTGTTTATAGCAGCATTATTTACAATAGAAAATTATGGAAGCAGCCCAGTTTTCCAGTGATAAATGAATTGATAAAGAAGATATAGTACATGTATAGAAATGAGGTTTATAATATGCTATTCATGATTGTAAGTTTTACATATACTTTATTTCAATATTTTGTTACCTCACCCCATTTTTTAAGATAAAAATATTAATTAATTTATGTAACAAATATTTATTGAGATTATAATATGTGCCATACACCAGGATATATCAGTGACAATTTTTTTTATTTTTTTTGCCTGCATGGAGTTGACATTCTAGAAAGTTGAAAAAGTTTCCATACCTTGACCAAAGTGCCCAATAGCAGAGCCATTTTCAAACCCAGATACTTCTCACCCTATAACTACTCTTCCTCTGTGCTTCACTTATTCTTGAAGATATGCAGAGATAATATGAAAATTTGAGATGTGGCAAATTCTCACAAATATCATGATAATATATCTTGCTTCCTAAAAAAAGAATGTGCTAGCCGAACAATTAGATTCTCATTAAGTAGTATATCAAAGTTGGTGATACTCAAAAGAGGAAGCATTAAAAAGAGCCATTAATAGTGTTGTCATAACTAAGCATATTTCCCAATATAAGCAAAAATGGCATTTATTTTTCTATATCCTATAAGTCACTACAAAGGAGAACTACAGAATAAGAGATGAGGTGCAGTTTTGTCTCCTAAAGAATAATACACCATAAAAGAATTTACAGGGATAGATGAATTTTACTTAAGCATTCACAGATATTTTTGCTCCTTTATTTCACTTTACGTGTAATTTTTTTTTCTATTCAAGGTTTGATCTTAGTCATAGTTTTAACCGATGTTATCCATAATCACCTATAAAACTGTAATTTGCTAAGTCAAGGAAAAGAAAGCAATGGTTCTAGACTCTCATTTGCAAGTATAAAAAAACAAAATTAGAAATTGAATAAAATCCTTTGATTATAACAATAAATTCAGACTTCGTACAAATCAATCATTTCTTCATTCATTTACCGAATATTGACAGCCCACCACATGGTAGGCAATTTACTGAATGCTGGAGATTTAGCCATTCACAAAAAAGACAAAAGTTCCTGACCTACTCAAACTTTTATTCTCGTGAAAAGAGACACACAATGAATAAAATAAATAATTAAATTCCATTGTATACTGAAACTTGTTAATGGTTATGGAGAAAAATAAAGCAGAGAAGGGGACAGGAAGTTCAGGGGGAGAGGCTACAATTTTAAATAACCAGGTAAGTTCTTTCAAAGAAAATGATATTTTAGAAAAGACTACAAGGAGGACTAGCCAGATATAGAGGGAAAAGCAAATAGGAAGACCCACAGGCAAGACCATTTCTGACAGGCTCAAAGAAAATCAAGGAAGTCAGCGGGAGCAGAAAGAACAATGGGAGAACAGAAGGATATATGGGAGAGATGGCATGGAAGAAGATCATATAAGCTATGATAAGATCTGAAAGAGGTTGCAAACAGTCACTCCCAGCAGAGGAGTGACTTAATGTGTGCTATATTTGAATAGGTCTACTATTGCTGCTAAATCAAAAATAGAATATATGGAATCAACTGTAAGAGCAGAGAGTCAGAGCTAATGCAATAATCCAGGTGAGAGGTGATGGAAACTTGGACTGGGGTTGTAGCATTTGGAATATGAGAAATGATTACATTCTAAATACATTTTGATGGTAGAATTGACAAATCGTGCGAGAGGTATAAGAGAACAAGAATCTCTCAGAATTTCTTCTATGCATGTAAAGTCTCCATGGATAGCTGTGATACATTCTTCCTAATATGTATGACAAATTGTAGTTACTTTCTAAAGCTATTCTGCAAGATAGTTTAATAGACTTCTATCAAGACAGACTAATAATGGGGCGTTAGTCACAGCAAGGAAAAACATAGACTTTCCTCCTTTTGCCTGAATCTGCTGGCAAGCCCAGACACAGACCCTCCAACTTCCTGTTCGTTGTCTCATGATTAATTACTTAAGATTAGAACTGGTTATCCCACTGGAACTAAATAACCTCACAGAAAAACATTTCCTGTTCAGAAAACTGAAGGTGAGTTCAGATAACTCACCTTCTTGCAAAACAACCCCGGTTGTAAATCGTCCCATTTGTAACTGGTTTATCTCTCCTTAAGAAAGTTTTTAGATACTGCTTAGGCACTCTGATGTGATAACAGCCTGAATAAAAACAATATCCCTTCTTACCCACTTTTTGCCTTTGATGGTTTGGTGCCTTGAGTTGTGCTGGACTGAACGTCCTCTTCTCCACACAGGTGCTGAGGCTTCTTGATCCTGTTTTGTTCCTTCCCTGACTGGCAATTCAGGGATCCCACTCTGAGTACAGATCCTGATTCCTGTACTTCAGATCCTTCTCCATGGTACAATGCTAAAGGTTTGATTTTGATTTTTTTGTTTGAGCATTCTTTGGTATGTTTGTTTTTTAGTTTTTTTAATATTTATTTATTTTTGAGAGAGACAGAGACAGAGCATGAGGTGGGGAGGGGCAGAGAGAGAGGGAGACACAGAATCCAAAGCAGGTTCCAGTCTCTGAGCCATCAGCACAAAGCCTGACGCGGGGCTCGAGCCCACAAGCTGTGAGATCATGACCTGAGCTGAAGTCAGACGCTTAACTGACTGAGTCACCCAGGCGCCCCTCTTTGGTATGTTTTGTTGCCAGTTTTTGTTTAACCTTTGTACTATGGCAAATTCTCAACCCTCTTCTCATCCCTTGCCAAAGCCTCTGCTAATTAGATGTTCACCACTACCGTAACACTTCAGTTATTTACTTCCAAAAATAGCTGGATTTTACTAAGGACAGTTTAGAACTCCAGTGGCCTTCTTGGGACACCTTGGGGACTCTCTAAACTTCTTCATCTGTGAGGTGCCCTCAAATCCCGGGCTCTATCATCTCTTCTCACCAATGATCAGCTTATTTTGTGTGGCACAACAAGGCTAAAAAAATGAGACAATACCTCTAAAATATCTCAAACTGAATAATCCCTTAAGGGACTGCTTACCTCACCACCAACCCATTCCTCCTGCAAAACCACAGAACCTCCTCGAGGCTTCTTCACCCAGACCCTTCCATGTGCACTACCACAGGCCTTCCCCCACCCACTACTCCGCCTTACTCTGTGAATTGCCTTTTCCTTTTCCTTCTTCAGTCCCTACTCCTCCTCATTATCCCTACCTGCCTCCATTACAAAACCTTGCTCCCTAATTCCCCACCCTAACCAGCAGCCTTTTCCCACCTATGGCTGAAGATCAGTGACCTGAGTGCCCACCTGAACATGTACTCTTTAAGCTTTAGCTATGCTAAGATTTATATGTCATTGTTACTTTCTGGAGCTTCGTAAGAATAGAGAAGAATTTATTCATCAATTTAAGGACTCAGTCCCCACATTCAGTCCGTGAAATACCCCCATCCTCCAAGTGAAGAGGAGTATTAGCAAAGGATGTCAGCTAGTTCAAGACTTAAAAGCAACTAACAAAAGAGATCCATGATTTTCTAGTTTCTAACACCATTCTGGCTTCTATTCAAACCAATACCATTCATTTTTAGTCATTGCCTTAGGTTCTAATTTATCTTTCAGTGTACCTCTTTAACCTAACTCATAATATCTTTTTGGGGGTTCTGTGAAGAAATCAATAGTACACTTTATGCCTGTGTGTTTACTGCTACTTATTTGTTTTAAACCCTAAATGCAAACCCGAGAAATTTAACCTCATTCTGAAACTCTTATGTAGTTTGTAAATGGCCTTCTTTACTCACCTAATTTTGACAGCCTGCTTGTTAACATCCAATATTTACTCCCAAATTCTTGCCCACATGGTGCATAAGGTCTCTAAAGATAAATGCAATTATGCAGCTCTTAAGTGTATTACCTAGGACACGGTATCTCCTCTGAAGAGAATATTTATCACCTAAATGAATTAATGCCTTCATCAATTTCCCTATCCCCAAGATTAAAATATAACTCCAGGGTTTATGGGATTAATTGGCTATTGCTGGAATTGGACTCCTGACTTTTCCACTATCACCTTCCCTTTACATGCCATGACTAAGAGTCCATCTCCAAACGTCTTGTTTGGGACTCTCCTTTCATGTCCGAATATTAAAACCTCACATCCTCTCTATCCTCTTCCCTCATGTTTGGAATCCCCAATTATGCATTGTCTTTTTACCTTTTTGTACTCAAGGAGAAAGAGCATGCTTTAGGGGTCTTGAGATGACCCCTATGAGATCACAATGGAAGTCAAAGACCTATTGGATACTTCAGCATCACTTTGGATGCTACAGCTTAGGTATTACCCCCTCAGTTATATTGTACCCCAGGTGTCCAAATTTGCTACTGCTGCAAAATTAATTAATGCCACTGCTGACTTAGTGCTGAGTCATTCACTCAATCTATATATACTTCATGCAATTAAAACCCTGCCACTTACTAAGAACACTCAACATTTTTCTGCCTAGAGCACATATCCTATGAAATCCTACTGCTTTCTCCCTCTCACATCATTATCCATCACTATCTAAACCTCAATGCAGTTAGTTTTCTTTCCTTCCTGAGAAACAACTTCATAACTGCATCACCACCATATCGTTTATAATTTCTGCTCATCCAAACCTCACTGAAACTCCTCCCAAAGACTCTCTGATGTCATCTTCTTTGCACATGGTACTTATGTCAGACTTACAAATGGGAATTTTTTTTTAATGTTTATTTACTTTTTTTTTGGAAAAAGAGAGATAGACAGAGAGACAGAACATGAGCAGGGGAGGGGCAGAAAGAGAAGAAGACACAGAATCCAAAGCAGGTTCCAGGCTCCAACCTGTCAGCACAGAGCCTGACACCGACTCGAACTCACAGACCATGAGATCATGACCTAAGCCAATTTCAGATGCTTAACTGACTGAGCCACCCAGGCACTCTGAAATGGGAAATCCAAGCAGGATATACTATCACAGATTTTCAATAACTCATTGAATTCAAACTCTTACCTCAGGTTAGTTCAGCCAAATAGCTAAACTCATAGCCCATACCAGTCTTGCATAGTAGCACAAAATAAGAAAGCTGGCACTTACACATGTAGCAGACATGCTTTTGATGTTAGACATGATTTGAGTATGGTACGGAAACAAAGAGAGGTCATGGCAGCTGCAAGGACACCCACCCAAAATGGAAGTGAAGTAGCTAACTTATTAGAAATCTTACTACTACCCAAGGAATTAACTATTCTCAGAACTGAAGTTCACACTGGTAGCCAGACTCTCAACAGTGAAGAAAACCACTTTGCTGACAAATATGCTAAGATAGATGTTCACAAGAAAATTCTGCCCCAACCACCTGCATATTTCCCCTCATCAGCCTCCTTTAGAGCAAAAAAAATTGCTACTTAAAGAACCCTGGACAACTGCTAGTGCCTGAGGCTGAATATCTAATGGGAACAAGCTGGATATCTTATTTGCTCAAATGGGCTTTGGAGAAGTGGCCACTTGTCTCTCCTTGGCCTTGTCCAAAATGTAGCCAACAACATCAGCAAAGCCAATGGTAAAGAAAATTCCAGGGCACCTGGGTGGCTCAGTTGGTTAAGCTTCCGATTTCAGCTCAGTCATGATCTCACGGTTCATGAGTTCAAGTCCCACATCGGGCTCTGTGCTGAAAGCATGGAGCCTGCTTTTGATTCTGTCTCCCTCTCTCTCTGCCCCTCCCCTGATCTCTCTCTCCCTCTCTCTCTCTCTCAAAAATAAATAAATATTTAAAACAAAGAGAAAATCTTAAAGATCCCTTCTACAAATATTGGTGTGGATACTTCAACTTTTATGTTGTGCAGGTAATCTTGATTTTCCTTACCTTCTAGGAAAACAATCCTGGTAAAAATTTAAAAGTAAAGCAAGGACGAGAGTCAGTACCCTGTAGTTCCTTTTTCATTGGCAAATGGATTTTATTGAATCCCTAATGTCACATAGTTATGTATATGTCCTAGCCACAGTCTGAATGTTTTCAGATAGAAGTTTTTCCCCTACAAAAAGACTACTGACACAACTGTAGCTAGGTTGCTACTAGAAATAATTTTCATCATTTGGGGAACACCTTTGTTCCTCAAGCAATGGAAAAAGTCCCTTCACTGGTAAGGTTATTTAAGATATTCATAATTCTTGGACATTAGGAGACTCTAATCTAATCCAATATCATATCCTTTAATACTCCCAAGGTATTGCTAAATGCACTCATACTTATTACCAATTGGTCAAATCTGCTTTTTCCCAAACATACTACCAGAGCCCTGACATCATCTTCAAGTCAGAGACCTATTCTTTTGAAAGATACCATTAAAAGACCAATCCTGAACTCAGGTGGAAGAAGCATTATATGGTCTTCCTAACCACCAAGACCAATGAAGAACTATAAGAAATACCACGTTGGGTTCACATTTCATAATTTTTAAAATACAAATTTTATTACAAATGGAATTACACACCAGTAAAAGACCTTAAACTGAAGCTCTTTTAAGAGCTCCCAGAAGATGACAACATGAGGCACACTGCTTTCCCAAGAAATTGAGACCAAACAGGTGACATCACAAAGTGGGCAGCTTCCACCCAAGACTCTGGAACCAGATGGCCTAGGATTCCATGTTTAATATTCTCTTTAGTCCTCTTTTATTTCTTTGTCATCCTCTTTTAATTTGTTTTTATGGAGATATAGTTCACTGTAAAAGTCATCCGTTTAAAGTGTATAATTCAATGGTTTTTAGCAGAATCACAAAATTGTGCAACAATCACAATGGTCTGATTCTAAAATATTTTCATCACCCTAAAAGGACACAATTAGCTGCCACTCTCTATTTTCTCTTCCCCTTACCCCATGGAAATTACTATTCTACTTGCTGTCTCTGTGGATTTTCCTACTCTGCCCATTTCATATAAATGGAATTATACAACATGTGGCCTTTTGCTTCTGGCTTCTTTCAACTGGCATTATGTTTTTAAGGTTCATTTATATTGTAGCATGAACTGGTACTTCATTCCTTTTTGTGAATGAATAATATTCCATTGCATGGATATGCCATACATTGTTTATCTCTTTGTCAGTTATGGACACGCGGGTTGTTTCCAGTTTGAGGCTATGATATTATGAATAATGCTTCTATTAAAATTCATTTCTAAGTTTGTGTGAACATCTTTCAATTATCTTGGATATGTACCTAAGAGTGCCATTGTTGAGTGATATGGTAATTCTATGTTTAACTTTTTGAAGATCTGCCAAACTGTTTTCCTTTTTTTTCTAATTTTTTTTTGAGTGAGCACACATGTGTGAGTGCGTGAGTGGAGGAAGGGCAGAGAGAGAGGGTGAGTGAGAATCCCAATCTATACTGACAGCATAGAGCCTGATGCAGGGCTTGATCCCATGAACCATTAAGATCATGACCTGAGATAAAATCGGGAGCCAGACATTCAACCATCCGAGCCTCCCAGGTGGCCCTGTCCATCTTTTTTATTATGAACATCCTACTGGGTGTAAAGTGGCATCTTATTGTGTCTTTAATTTGCATTTCCTTAATGACTGCTAATGTTGAACATCTTTTCATGTTCTTATTGGAAATTAGAATATCTTCTTTGCAGACTCCTTTTATTTTTTTCATCACCCATTTACTTCAATACTTCCTTAAGTCATGTCTTTCCTTTTCCTTTTGACCCACCTCACTGTTTCCTTATTCTCCATTCCTTATTTACTTGTAAATGTTCAAGACCTCCCAAATCTTTGGATGATATTTGCTGAACTAATTACTCAGTTTTACAATCTTTCTTACAGTTGTTGGTTTTGTTGCTCCTTCCTCTTGGCCCTACCATATTTCCCTAAAGTCCTCTTCCTGCCCTAAAAACCTCCACAGCAATTAATTTAACTATTTTTCCACATGCAATGTTAGGAAACTCTCCTCATGCTATGTACATTATATGGAAATCCAAATCCATTAGATGGACTGTCTTTAGATGAAGTCATACCCACCTCTCTCACAGTTTCACAGATGGCCCTTTTCTAAGTTCCAATTTCTGTTGATATAGCTTGTATGCTACCAACTCTTATGACTGTACTTGTAAAGCCATTATTTCCTCACAGAAAATTAAACCTTACATTAAACAGCTCCACCATGAGGTACAGCCATATAGGGCATATTCTCTTTATAGTCAAAGATGACCTATGGCAAATGTACTTCCATTCCACTTGGATGGCCCCAAAAGGCACCTATGTCATTTGTAGAAATTGAGTCTATTGGTGTCTCTCAGAAAACTGGGCAGACTCATGTTACCTAACCAATCTTGTCAGTCCCTATAGATGCTTAACTTGACCCCCTTTATTAAGCTATTTAAATTCCTCGCTGTTTTTCTCAATGCCCAATTATCAATATAAACAGTCTACTAGTAACTACCACCCAAACACACTGAGACAGACACCAAAACATTAACTGTATTCTTTCTTTTACTTTGAATTTGGAGACACCCTTAAAAAGGAAGCTAAGTACTTTGGAGGATTTGACTGTTACATTCAAGACATTGATACCACTGTACCTGCAGAAGCTATAGAATTGCAGTATGAGTTACTCAAGAAGTAAAATTAAATTTTGCATCTTCTACATCCTATTACAAGAAATATCCATTACTGTGAACAATGTGACAAAGAACATTGACCTCTTCCCTTAAGAATTTCAAGAGACTTGGGGCACCTGGGTGGCTTAGTTGGTTAAGCAGCTGACTCTTGATTTTGGCTTAGGTCATGATCTTAAGAGTTCGATCCCCTTTTGGGCTTTGCATTCACAGCATGGAGCCTGCTTCAGATCCTCTGTCTCCCTCTTTCAGCCCATACCCTGCTCACATTCTCTCCCTCTCTCTTGCTCTCTCTCTCAAAAATAAATAAATGCTAAAATTTTTTTAAGAAAGAAAAGAAAAAGAACTTCAAGAGACTCAATGTGCAGGACTCCATAACCCGTACTTATATGATATCTGTCTCCAGAGATAGAGTATGTGCTATAGCAGAAGCAATTACTACACCTTTGTTCCAAAAATTCTCTGACTTCTACATCATACACAAGAATATTTGGTATACTAAGCAAGAAATTTGTTGCATTGCCACCACTGTTCTTATCCTAGCACTGAAGGACCTTTCCACACTAATTTTCTATAAACCACTAAAATGGTTGCTAGCTGGCTACAAGTTTTGATTTTATTCCTCAATGTAGCCTCGAATAATCAATTTTCTGCTTCTCCTAATAGGTATTCTATAATCAAATACCTTGTCTCAGGAATCCTTTTGAATTACAAGGAACTTCCAGAACACAGCACATGGTTCAGCTACTTCTCCAAGAATAGAGCAAACACGTGATTGCTAATTATGTGAACTATATCCCCAAACCTTGATCCAAACCCCAGCAGAAATTACACAATCTCTTCGTAATTGACATTATTGAAATCATTTTATACAGATGATGTTTGTCCCAAACAATAGTGGGGGACAAAGTTTAACAGTCTTATCCTCTTTTGTTTGGACCTGCTGGCAAGGACTGACTCAGACTTTCCAACTTCCTGTACTTTGTCTTATGATTGATTAGCTAAGATTAGAGCTAGCTAACCACAGAGAGAAACATTTCCTGCTCAGATAACTGACTAAGCCTTCTCTTTCTTGAAGAACAATGCCAAATATAAATCATTTCATCTGCAACTGGTTTGTCCCTCCCTATAAAAATCTAAAGCAAAACTACCTACTGAGACATTCTGATCTTTCCATCTGGGGAATTTTCCTTATTGCAGTAAACTGAATAAATCAATCTCCCTATCCAGTTTTTAATTTGTTAGTTATTATTTAGAAAATTTTACCAATATAACTAATGTGAATAATCAGACCTATTAATAGCTACTTTCTTACCCCAATCCAGATATAACTAAATAAGAAGTTTGCTCAGAGACAGAGCAAATTTATGTTATTATCTGATAACATTCAGGATAATGAATTAAGGCATGCTATTTAGATGCTACTATGTAAAGGACCCAGAAGTATTGAAACTCTCCTTGACCATCTCATCCTTCTTTTCTCCAAAATCTCCAATGGAAATATGGAGTAAAAGCAAAACAAAACAGAAAAATACATTATTATCAAAAGAATGTATAACTCATACTCTATTGTAATACTTCAGTGCTTTGCTGGCTATATACAAAGCTTGTTTTCCCTAAGTGTCAGTGGCATCAAACCAAAGCAATCACTAAGATTGCTCTGTTTTGGCCTCCAAAGCTTAAACTTGATTCTCTAAACTCGTCCATTCCAATTCGACACCCAGGGATAGATAAATCAGCAGAAGAAAGAGGATGTTTATCTTATGAAAGCATATTTATAACCCTTAAACTTATTATTTTTTTTTTTACAATTTTGGCATAACAATTACCCTGGAAGTGAATTAAACCCAGATCAACACTCTTCCTTGTAGGTCATGAAGGAAAAGGAAAGAATACAAATAGTATCCTTGCTTTCCTCATGCCAAAACCGGCAGCGGACAGGGGATGACTCATAAGAATGAAATAGAAATGAATTCTACCACAGAGCTCTCATTGTCTGTTTGCTAAATGGTTAAAGTTATCAGGAGACTCAAAATACCTAAATTAAGGATTCTTATAATATAGTAAAGGATTTAAAAGTCTAATTATAAGCTAGAGTGTTTGTGCTTAGGTATTATTGCAATTAATCCTATCTTAATTGACTTAGATTAAATGTATGTGTTCATTATAATATGACTATCAATATAAAAAACTATATTTATGGAATTTGTTTTTTAGACTCCAAAGTACTAGTTACCTTTTAAGCTCTGGAAATCCCAAAGAATTAAATGTTAACATTCATTCCATCTTAGAACAGAATTTGGAAGAGAAAGAGAAAGATTCTTTAATTTTTTTCTCCCTGCCCCCTAAAGAGTAATGTAGAAGTCCAAGCTCACAGGAAGGTTTGTAGCAATAGGCCCTTAAGGGCTTTTTCTAATCCAAACAGCAACAAAATAAGCACAAAGTCCAATGCAAAACTTTAAGTGTGATGTGATGATAGAGAATAAAAAAATATTTAAGTAGAAAAAGAAAAGGCAACTGAGCTCCTGAGGCAGTAAGAAATTTTTCTTTGCAGATAAAAGAGGAGGCCTTACAAATAAATCTATCACATTCCAAGTCATAGTCATAAAACAAAAGCAAAAATACCCAAAAGGAAAAACAGGAAAATGACCTCTGTGCAGATGGAAAAACGGTTTCTGAAAAGTCTGCCTCCCCATTCAGTACAAAATAGAGATAGTGTCCCATAACCACCTATAGTGAACTATTCAAACTCATACCTTCATCCAAATGAAGCATTCTTAGCATTTTTTCAGATCCTAAGAAAAACAGCCTGTAACCTTAAAGTAGAAATATACTATTATACCTCAAAAGTACACTGTAACAGAATATTCTAGGTGCTATTATTCTAGTAGGATATGTTTACAGTTTGTGGGTGGTTCCGCCTATATGTACACCTTCAGCCTCCTCCATGAGGAAGTAAGACATTATTTGTATGGGTGAGTGACTTCCTTACCCTCCTTCATGTTTTTAAGAACACTTTAAACCTACCCTTTATCAGCTGACTGCCAAAGCATATAGACAACTCATTTAAAGAGTATACAGAATATCTAGATCTCAGGTTCTTGCTAGAAATGTAACCCTGAAGTACATGTTATGTAACTCTTGTCAAAAGTCTGATTGCCAGACATGATATTTATAAATGATGTTCTGAAAGGTAGACAGTCCATCTACTCCCGCATCTATTCTCACATCAATACAAATGTTCAAGATCTGAGGGTGTATACCACATTCTGATGCAGCATCCCCTTAAAGAACCACTGTAACAAGTAGAGCTTTTTCTTCATGTGTTTAAATAAACAGCTCACTCAGAGATAATTCTGTGTACGTCAGGAACAAGAAAAGTGATGCTTCTCTAATAAATTGATTGGCTCTAATTTATGAATATCCAAAATCTTATAAATTATTTTATTTCTACCTTTGTTTTTCCTGATAAATCTTAGGACCACATTTGCATCTCACTTCCAGCCAGTGCAGATACACCTATATCGATCTGTGCTAATTATTTTCCTCCTGATTTCCTTTCCTTAGACCCTATGCCTCTCAATTACCTTTAGTTACAAGGTACAACAAACTCTTAAAATGAGAAGTGTTATTATTAGTCTATCCTCAGTTGAATGACACATGGGATAGTAATTAAAGAAGTTTCCCAAAATATAGTGAAACTTCATAGAAATATTCAGAAACAAATGATAAATCATCTTTACTCATGTCTATATTTTGTTCTTCCCTGTAATTGGCAGAGCAATCAGGTCATGCTGATAACATTGCATTGGTTCAATGTCAATATTGTTGTGCACTTTACATTTCAACACATTGAGAATAAAGGTTTCATCTTGAACTGTGCTAAAAATATTGTTTTCCTGGTGACTTAACTAATGAGCCACCAAAAAAGCATGTCTATCACCAGGAAGGTATTAAATAACAACTGACACACTCTTATAATAAATTGCTATATTTTGACATCTAAAGGATTATTTTCAATTATTTTTCTTGGACAATTAAGCTTATTCAAATTCCATAATGGGTTGTGTCAGTCATCATCATACATAAAACACTTTAATGGTGTACAGTAAGCTTTTGCTCCTCATACAAATATCTTGGGACCTGTAATTACACCTCATTAAACCTTAGCACCATAATTTGGAAATCTCATTCATAATATTTAGTCTAAAATTGTACTAAATAAATAAAGTATATTGTCTCTAAAGCATTCATAAACTTGTTGTCTACAGGACAATTTTTAAAGTTGTATAAATTAAGTAGGGTTTCAAGCATTAGTACCAGAAGGTGATTAAATGAAATGGTGAGAACTTTTGCTTTTTTCTACCATAAAGTAAGTGTACTTGATCAATTTCTTAATATACCCTTTTATACACATTATACACGTTTCTAAAAGTAAATCTAAAAGATATATTTGTTACCTTACCTATAATTTTTTATCAAGCTTAGTTAACCAATATTTTACTCAGTGCCTAATATAATCAATGAATAGATAAAATTCAAGAAAGTATGAAATTCCAAAAAGTTTGGAAGTGACTAACGTTTTACTTTATTTGCAACCTAACAGGAAAGTAAGCCACAAGTTCACTGATGCTGGCCAACTTGGTCAAAGACAAAGGACTTTATTACTGATAGGATGAGCAATAGCCAGAGTATTAGCACTTTCTAAATTCCCTGAACCCCAATTTCCATAAGTTGACATACAGAGAGATAGGTGCGCCTATCCACACATTAGATGCATAACAAAAGAGGAACTCAAAACTTAGGGAACTCGAATCTTTTATAATGGATGGTAAACATGTTTGATCTTTGTTTTAGAGAAAGACATCTTTATTACATTGGACAATAAATGAACCTACCTTTTGCTCCAGTGAGAGACATGCTATCTATTTTCAAAGATTGTTCACCATGCAAACATCCTTGAAAAGAGAGTCCAAGACAAGGACAGCCCATTGGCTGGTTGCAAGACCAGAAGAAATATGAGAGACCCATAGTGAGATGTGTCCCAACATGTAGTGTATGAAAGAGTACAGCATGTCAAACAGTGACTGACACGTGGTTGGGGATGATAAATATCTGTTGAATGAATGAATGAGTAAACTTAACTAAGGTTAGAACAAAACGAAAAATTGTATATGAATAAAAATCCTACCCATAGCATAGTTCACACTAGAAAAGAAATAGAAATGATCTATTATTAATCATATGGAAAATTAATGAGATATTAGATACGAGAGGTTTTTCTATTTTTTTAACATAAGAAATTATCATGAATAATGTACTGAGTCAGAAAGTATGCCAAGACATCATATAGTGTTTCATGTAAAATTACATGTATATACTTCATGTATACATGTTTACAGAGAGATGTGCCCAGAAGGATAGTAACCAAAATGTTAATAACGGTGTTTTCTCAATTATGCAGTTTAAGGACATTTTTACTTTCTTCTTTGCCTCTTATGTAATTTGAATTGTTTTATCATGGACACGTATCATTTTTTAAGTTAAAGTTATTTTTAAAAATTAAAACCAAATTATATTAAAATTACACTTGCAACCACCATCCAAAGCATCTTTCACTGCCATTGAGCTTTAACACTGACAAAGATTTACTGGGTAGAGAAATTCTAACAGCCCTAATAAAAACAATGCCTAGCATTAACATCCATCTATTTTATTTTAGAGCTTAATTTACCATCTGTTACATTCAAACTCTTCATCTCTTTACAATTCAATGTATGTTGTGATAAATAGAAATCCCAATATGTATCCAAAATCCACCACAAAAGAAATGTCCAAACCTAAGACATTTACTCAAACTGAATGCAAACACCCACGGACATCTTCTCAGATTAGAGTCTTTTTCTTACTTTATCTTAATTTGGAAATATAAAAATTAAGTACTCTGTACTTTAAAAATGGGCATAAAGCCATTTTTGATTTGCCTGAACATGAAAAAGGGAGTTCTTGCAGACACTTTGCATCCAGCCATATACAATTCTTCTAAATTTTGCTTCTGTGGTACTTAAATGGACTGACAAAAGAAGTACATTTTCATTGTATACCGAGAACTTTCAGGTGTAGTTATCAATGATTTCTCCAACAAATAGAGGGTACTAAATATGCCCGCAGCCTTGCATTAGGTGCTCTGTAGGAAGAGGAAAAAATCATTAGACAAAATCTTTGTTCTTGAGGAGCCCTCAAATAAATCAGAGAGATAAAACTATTGGATAGGTAAATGTAAACAATTCCAGACAACCTGTGAGCAGGTGGTAGACAGAGTGTGCATGTGTCTGAGAAAAGTAGATTAATGTTTTAACAGCTGTTATCTAGAGATAACAATAATCTAGAGATGCAAAAGCAAAATTAAGAAGACGTGAGCAAGGACTAACGAATAGAATTGACACAGATCAAAACAAGTACAACCTAACTGATGAAACCCCATCCCCCATACTGTGAGGTCTGCACAGTTCTTTACTCAATAGTCACAACGTGAGTATTCAAGTTTCCACTATTAAAATATTACAAAACTATACATTCTTTTTAGAATCTGTATTAGTTAGGGTTCTCCAGAGAAACACCATTAATAGAAGATAAATATAAGCATATATAATGTTGATAAGCATATCCTAAATATGTGTGTATATACATATGTTTGAAAAAATATATATTTGAAAAATCTATTTGAAAAAAAACATTTATCATACTGAATTGGCTCATGTTATTATGGAGGCTGAAATCCCACAATTTGCCACTGGCAAACTAGAGACCCAGGAAAGCTGTTAGTACAACTCCATCCAAGTCTGAAGCCTGAGAACTCGGGGCACTGACAATGTAGATTCTTGTCTGATAACAATTACAGTCCTTATTTCTGTACCTGGTCATGTGACTGTAGCTAGTATTTATAACTACCTTTTGGTCATAATTCTTTACCTGATAAGGTGACCCAGACCTTCACTCCTGAACCATCTGATCCATTAGTTATGCTGCCCAAGTTGGGTGTTTGTAGTCTTCCATTGACTGTAATCACAGGGCATGGAAATACATAGATTCCCTTAAGTGGTCTCCTGTATTCCAGACATTCTTTGTCTTAATTCCAGGTGGAGTAGCAGTCCAGCTTCCATTGGTAGTCAGCATTATTCACCCCAGACAGCACAGTAACTCCCTTCTTTGGCTGTTGGTTCAAAGGCATGAGGAAACCAAAGTGGCCAGGCGGCAGTCTTAATTTCCAGTTCAGTGAAACCATGTGTCTCCTGGTAGAAATATCCCTCCCTTTAGAACTAAGACCTCTGGACAAGCACAGCATGAAATCACGGGAAGAGAAAGAAAAATTCTGCAAGTAAGGTCACTGAAGTAAGTCATATAAGAATCATCCATACCAGTTTCAGTGGGAGCAAAAAAGGAGGTAACTAGGGGTAACTGGGAAAGGGATCAAGTGAAAACAAATGTTTAAGCAAGTTGAGTCTTAAAGGATGAATCATAGCTGGCTGTATAAGGAAATTGAGGTCCAGAAAGCATAAGTGTCTGTGATAATTATTTGCCTATTTGCTTTTAGCTCTGTGTCCATTCAACTAGACTGTACTGCATTCTGAAATACTAAGTTGGAATCTGCAAATTCCATTTCCCAGACACCCTTTCCAGCTGGTTTCCAGCTGGCTTCTGCCAATGGGAAGCACGGGAGGGATATTGGAAAAGAGAAAAACGGGAAACACTTCAAATCCAAGTCTGCCAGATGGTGACACTTCCTTCATGGTTCCAGCTCCTGAAGTTGTGGCCCCCACATCCATGGTTTCAGTGAGTACAGCTGCAGCCTGTCCTCTGATTACTTACTTCTTCCCTTCTTTTTGTTTCCGTAGGCCTAGAGGTAGTAGTTGTTTTTTGCACTTACTAATTTTATCTTTTCCCTTATGATCTTCTAGCTCTTCAATACCTGTGTAATAAATGCCATGCATTAAATCCCCTTTTCTGAAACAGACTGTGTAATTTTCTTTCCCTCACTAGTCTCTGGCTGATATGTACTTAATAACAAGCTGTAACTTTTGAATTCAATTGCTTACTTTTTGAGCTTGAATGAAGTAAAGGCATCCTTATCAAAGTCAACTGGTAATTTGTGACATGCAATGACATCATGCTTACTTAAAGTATCATGTGTTTGCTTAGAATGAAGTATATACTAAAAGCAAGATTTTGGGAGCCCAACTGGCTATGGCACTTTGCCACTATAATACAAATGATGACCACAAGAACTGGGAGGTTATCTGATTATTTCTGAGTGTTCTAGAGAGCTTATGAAAAATAAATGATGAGTTCGGTGTCAGAAAGAAAGACAGAAGAAAGAAGAAAGAAAGAAAGAAAGAAAGAAAGAAAGAAAGAAAGAAAGAAAGGAAGAAAGAAAGAAAGAAAGAAAACCCACAAGCCCAAATGACATCACATAGGCCAAGTCCCCAAACTGGGGTTAATATCTTATCTAATTGCGGGGCGCCTGGGTGGCGCAGTCGGTTAAGCGTCCGACTTCAGCCAGGTCACGATCTCGCAGTCCCTGAGTTCGAGCCCCACGTCAGGCTCTGGGCTGATGGCTCAGAGCCTGGAGCCTGTTTCCGATTCTGTGTCTCCCTCTCTCTCTGCCCCTCCCCCTTTCATGCTCTGTCTCTCTCTGTCCCAAAAATAAATAAAAAAACGTTGAAAAAAAATTAAAAAAAAAAAAATCTTATCTAATTGCAGTTTCAAAGTCCCCAAGGAGAAACTTAGGCTTAACCACATCAGTCAGGAATTTTCTTATCAGCATCAATACATCTGCCACTGGGGCCCCCTTCTGGCCTGGAGGAAGAAAAGGTAAGCTTGGTGATAAGGCCCTCTGCTCTTACCCCTCAGGGAAAGCAGCCTTGCCAGGAATAATTCTTTTCGTTTGCCCATAACTTTCTCAGTCCGCCCTCCTTCCTATAAAAACCTTCTATTTTGTACAACTCCTCAGAGCTCCCCTCCACTTGCTAGATGAGCCACTGACTGATTCATAAATTGTTTAATAAACCCAGCTAGATCTTCAAATTTACTCAGTTGACTTTTGGCTTGACATCAGTAATTAAAAAAATCTTAAATTACAAAAAAGAAAAGCACTCCTATTTCTTGTCACTACAGGACAAATATGGCTGAATGGCAAATCCAATAAAGTTAAGAAACTTGAATCCTGAAATTTCCCTGTTATTGTAAAATGATATTTACAGTATCCTTGCCAGTAAAACAGGTCTTCTTCCCCTAAATGAACAGACCTATTTTCTATTGCTTGATGATACTGTTATGGCTTCTGCAGAGGTAATAAGCTTGAAAAATAAAATCCCTCAAGGGCCCACCCATCACCCTTCCTTTAGTGCTTCTAATCCTATAAATGTAATCAGATACAACCAAAATGATATAGCTTATACTCCTAAACTCTGAAAGACTTAAAATTTGTATCAACAGAATAGTTTTCTTCAACAAGTGGTGCTGGGACAAGTGAATCCATTCAGTGATCTGCTCCAATGTTATAGCCCTTCCTCCTTGGGTTTAAAACGCTTAGAATGCAATTATACATATATACTGTGCTTCTAAAATATTTCTGTTCATTAATTTATATACACCTATGCATATATACTACCTTACAGGGACACTGGGCTTGAGTCACCACCACTCCCAGATTTAATATGAAAGAAAGAATAAAAGTTTAGGAAGATCACAATGTTGGAATAGTGTTAGCAGCACAACCTGCAAAATCATACGTCACTATGTCCCCCATAGAGGGACCATAGGATGCTCTCTTAACTAAGGCATTAGGAAATAAAGGGAGCATTGCATCAGTTAGAAAGCTCTGTGATGGCTGTTCTCTGAAAGCTGGAGTGGTGGTAGGAGATGCTGTCATTGTAACCAGATTCCTTATTGTAAAGGGAATAGGGGAACTTTAGCATGAACAAAGTTTAGTGTCCGTCCTTAACTCCAGTGGCAAGATAGGCAAATTAGCATAATAGGAACCAGAATCATAGCAGCAATCAGGTTTTGATCTCCTGTCCCTTGATTTTTGGTAGTGACTAATTGATCAAAGAAAATTGGTGAGTATCTTACTAAAGTATTACTTGCTCTAGATAACTTAAACTCTAGTTCTAGGAGGCGCTATAATACAGACTCACAGTTCTTGCTCAGTTACCCAACGTAGTGGGATCCCCTTGAGGTAGAATCCTACAATGCATCCCAAGACTATGCTATAATATCACTTCAAGCTTGCCCTAAAGGAACATAAAGCTATTATTCGGAGTGACTCTCCACAAAAGAAAAGACTCTTCCAAGCATTATTAGATAATGGCTCTGAGTTAACATTAATTCACCAGTACCTAAAACCTTACAGAGGTCCACCAGCAAAGTGAAGGATTATTAGGGTCAGGTGATAAAAAGAATTTTGCCTCAGTCTCATGATGAGCAAAGTAATTCCACAAAACCATTGTGCCCCATTTCTCCAGTTCCTGAATATATGATTTCAAGAAGCATATTTTGAAACTGGCCAAATGGAATGAGGTGAAGCTGTTATGGTGGAAAGGGCCACGTGAAACATGCTCTAGAAAATTCCCTCCATCCGGGAAGATAGCACTCCCAGAGCAAGTCACGTGGTATGGCTTCAGTGATTCCAACACTGGCAAAGTGACACAGTCCCTTAAATGTCCCAGCAGCGGTTGCCTGCCCCACTCACACATCCACCCAGTCTCTGAAACTACGGTTCCTCAGGCACTGTGCTGGCTGCTGAGATGGATGCTCAGGAAATGATGGCAACTCCTCAGGCAGTTTGAGCTTTTGAGGAATTAGCCCCTCTTCCTCACTTGCAATTGTGGTAATACATCTTCTCTGGTTGATTTCCCAGATTTACAGTTAATAACAGCTTCCTACAGTGTCTAATATCTTAATTCTTTTAATCCTTCCAACTTTCCAACACCTGCATTACCAGTTTCCTGAATTACACCCCCACTTCTTGAAATACTTGGCATAGTCCTTCGTTCCTGAGAAGAACGTAACTGTAACAGTCCCCAAGGCCCAGGGTGGTTTTCATGGGATGAGAATTAGTGACCTATAAAGTCATCATTTAATATATTTCACACTCTGCTGTGTGCTTCCAGGAGTATGCCTATGTCTGTAGAGAATCACAGAATTAAGGAACTATTATCCTGTAATATTTTTAAAAGTGTTGCCATGGTGCATCAATAGCATGTGCAAAATGACAAAAGGAAAAATTTGAAAAAGAGTCAAAGCGTCTCTAATAATCTGGAAATGATGGCCTCAATCGCAGAAATGAAATACAGTGGGGTATCTCTCAGAGAAGGAAAATGAAAGAGTCTTCAAAATACTTAAATACAGGGCTGCCTGTGTGGCTCAGCCGGTTAAGTGTCCGACTTCAGCTCAGGTCGTGATCTCACAGTTCGTGGGTCTGAAATGCATGTTCGGCTCTGTGCTGACAGCTCAGTGCCTGGAGCCTGCTTCAAATTCTGTGTCTCCCTCTCTTTGGCCCTTCCCTGCTGGCACTCTGTCTCTCTGTTTCTCAAAAATAAATAAACATTAAAAAAAAACTTAAATACAATAAGGGTGAACTGTTGTGATATTTATTTCATTAGATGACAGAAGTTCAAAGTCACCTTGCTCAGGGAAATATTCACTTCTCTGTAACTAGATGGCATTTCCCTACTTCTAGCATCATACATTCTCTTTGTATTTTATTGTCGCCTTTTTAAAAACAGGGAACAGTTAGTCAAAACTCCGATATTTAAAAAGCTTACAATCCTAGCATTTCCTGCATGTTGTTTAAGATATAGTTGTACACATAAACACAGTCAAAGGCAAAGAAACAGACATTGATATACTCAAAGCAGGATTGACAGCCTCCATCTGACACACGAGGAGCCTGTTGGATGAACTACAAATGTATCCAAAATTTATTATTCAGAGGTCTTTTGGACAACTAATAAACAATTATATACAGACTTTCATTTTTACATAGGAGAACATTGTTTACTTGTCTACTAAATAAGATATTAAAATTTGATTTTTTTTAATGTTTGTTTATTTTCCAGGGAGAGAGAGAAACACAAGTGGGGGAGGGACAGAGAGAGGGGAAGACACAGAATCCGAAGCAGGCTCGCGGCTCTGAGCTGTCAGTGCAGAGCCTGATGCGAACGCACAAACTGTAAGATCATGATCTGAGCCGAAGTCAAACACGTTCAACCAACTGAGCCACCCAGGTGCTCCTAAAATTCAATCTTCTAAATTAAAGCATTTCTAGTCAAATTTACTAAAAGACTGGCATTAGTATTCAACCAAAAAGTCTGGCTGCAGATTTCCTGCCAAAACACTGGCAAAGATGATTGGAAAAATTTACGATTTGGGAAAATACTTTATTAACAGTATATTATCAGTGTTATCTTAAACTGGTCATGGTTTTTCCATATTTTTGCTTTTTGTTATTGTTTTACTTTAGCTTCATTGGTGCCAATTTTGTTTTTAGAGTAATCAAACAAAATCAGCAAGCTGATAAACTACTAAAGTTAACTATGGATCTCACGAATGGATGATCTTATGTAAATATTATACAGAGACCCAACGGATTCATAATTTGGATTAAAGGACAATGAAAAGTAAACATGGTGACTCCAGAAATTCCATTTTCAACATAAGCAAAGAGGCAGTTATTTTATCCTGGACCAATTCAAGGTGGTTTCATAGATTGAGGAGGCTAAGGCGCTGTAACTGACAGAAAGCAATAACCCTACAGAAATCCATCAGAGTCCCAGAGTTTCAGGTTGCTGTCTCTTTGATTATTTGAACTTTCATTTCTTTTACCACTTAACGCTAGCTTGTAACATGTCTCTTTATAGATTGTTTATTTGGTAGGTCAATCAGCCAACAAGGAATTATCGAGAGGGGGGCTAATGTGTTCTAAAGTGGATCTGAATATGTTGTGAGCAGGGTACTACGTGATAGAAAACCAAATCCCTGATCTAGAGGCCAAGGGCCAGACTGTCACTGTATCTCACATAGCACAGGACAGCGTCACAAAGAAGTAGAATAAATTAGCCAAAGTATATTTGATCATTTGAAAAGTATCAAATGAATGCATTAATAAGTAAAAATTTTCAAGAAATATTCTCTTTAATTCATGAATCATATTAACTATTAATATCTAAAGGATAGAAGAAGGGTACAGATTCGAGCTAAAATGCACTCTGTCAGAACTCATGGTGGTGGAGATTCATCCTGGAGCCCATTCCGATCGTAGGGCTTCCCCTGCCCCCTGGCACTGCAAACCTGTCAGCCCTAAGCTGTTTCTTTCTCTCTCTGGAGAGATATTGCTGAAAGAGAAGCGGACGTCATTGCCTTCGCCATGCTATCCTCTCCTGCTTCCTTGGCAGCAACAATTAAGGCCAAAAGAAATTATCCAAAGAGCAAGAGCTAAAGCTGGAGACTCGCAACCTAGGCTTCTAGAGCCATTAGAATGCCAGGGTCCGTGGCGGACTTGAGAAAGTGATGAGTTACAAAGTAGGAAGAAAAGCATAGTATATATACCTTGCCAAGTACATGGAAAGGATCATATGTCCCTTGAATTACAAAGGGGAGATTTCTGCAAAGAGCTGGAAATTGAGTCCTGCACTCAGCTGATTTGTTTAACTGCAGGAAATCTAAGGTATCCCATTAGTTCGGACTTTACTGTATTTTTAAGGGAAGGTTTTAGGGATAGAAATGTCTCTGAAATATGAGAAAGCTCTCTTGCTGCTGTAGGAGAGCTTATCTCCCGGTCATCATCTTCCCAACTCAGCTTTAACGTCTGGAGTACTGTTACCCCAGACACAACAGTCACTTAATCTCATTTCATTTTTCAATGTCAGGGCACATTAATATTTTATAAATAGAAACAAAGTCCATAAGCTAAATTTTTCTCTTATAAAAAAAGTACAGATTTATTTTTTAAAGTGACATGACTAATTTTATCATTACAATTTTATGTTCTGTGAAAGTATCAAATGGTGGAAATCTGAGGTTCTTCCCTCTATTTTGTCAAATTCCCTGATAACACTTGATGTATGGAAACCAGCTATCTTCTCAATTCATCAATACCAAAAACAGTGCTGCAAGAATATTTAACTAGAAAAAAACCAAGAATGTATGTCTAGAAGTAGAAGTATTTCAGAGCTACAACTTAAAATTATTCAGAAAAAATACATAAGATCACACTGCTTTATGATATTTGAATGGATTTTTGGTAATTAAACATTAATAAAGTACTTTTAAAGGGAACATAAAATAATAATTGCAAAGGACTCACTTATGTGATGCCATTCCAATTTTATTTTTACTCCATGGGGGAGACAACTTAGTAGGTTTCAGCTAAAACAAAATAAAACAAAACAAAGCGAAACAACTCTCATGGGGACAAATCTCTCTTGTTACTTAATAGGACCCATGTCTGAGGGGGTAGAGAAAGCTTGGACTTGTGACACACACAGTTCAGATTAGATACAGTATGGCTTTATTTCACTAGACTCTCATAATTCAGGGGTTTTTCTCCCACTTGCCATTGGAAATTTTCTATCAACCAGACTCCTTCATCACTGAATTCTTCCCCAAATCACAGTCACCATCAACACCACTACCCACCAACAAACATAGCACCCCTTTCCCCACATACTTTTAAGCTTCTAGTACTGCATCTACTCATATGTTGGTAAGAAAAATTATCTGAGCAATGATCTACGACAGGTGTCTCCAAGCTGTTTCTCTAAGCCCCAGATTTCCATGGCAGATCCTTAGTGTCCACTGAAATGGATGACAACAGTGTCCCTTCAGGCTGGAATGCTGGAGCTTGAGACACACTTTATCTCTTTTTTATCTCTTATCCCTTCAATGAGATTCACTATTCTCTCTCTCTCTTTACTTCGGAGTTCATCATAACACCCTTTAAGAGGAAAAGTAAAAGTTTCTACTGTTACAGCCTTGAAAATCTTTTATTCCCAGATTGATTACATCTGGTTGATTACCAGGGAGATTTCTTTTCTTTCTCTGGTATCTTAACTGAAGAATATGTGTATGTTGCATCTGGCAGATAGGGGAACAAAGGCAGATGAACATAAGTATGTGTAAGTCATTTATTGCCTCTTAGTTATTAATGTCTTCACCCAAATAAATTATAAGTTTCAAGAGGGCTAGAATCTCTCCCCATACTGTTATTCTTTGGAGCACAAATACAGTGAAGAAGGACAGGAATACTTGGTTAAAACTAGTTGGCTATTTTAGAGGCACCTGGGTGGCTCATCCGGTTGGGTGTCCAACTCTTGATCTCAGCTCAGATCACGATCTCACAGTTCGAGAGTTTGAGCCACATGCCAGTCTCTGTGCTGACAGCAGGAAGCCTGCTTAGGATTCTCTGTCTCCCTCTCTCTCTGCCCACCCCCTCCTCAAAAATAAATAAGTAAATAAACATTTTTTAAAAACTAGTTGACTGTTTCCTTCTTCTTTTATTCTCCATCAGTACTGAAATCCCTGTAAATTCAGAGTGATATTTATTTTTGGATAAGCATGCTCAAATACTCAAGACCATCAGTAATACCTACTTACTGGGCAATTTAAAGTACCCTTCAACAGGATCCTGAGAGTCAACTGTGTTTTACGCACAGAGAGGGAAAATTAATTCTTTGTCTATGTCTATCACAGTATGTCACATTTCTGATTGAATCTTTTCAACCTGCTTATTAGACATATAGCACAGGGATAAATTTGTCTTTATAAACTTCATATGTGTCACCAAAAATAGCTTCAGGATCACTATAACCCAATGAACTAAGAACGTCCAATAAATGATTAGGCTGCATTTGACAATGAGAATTGCATACTCTGTTCTTTAAAATCTAAAGCACAATATTTCTAGGGAGAATCTAGTTACCCAGAAGTTCCTCTGAAAATAACACCCATGATATTTTAACAGCAGCCAGATGGAAAGCCTTCAGCTTTTGGTCCTAATTTTACTGACTTTGTTCTACAAAGCATCCATAAAAATCCTTTTAATCATAGTCATGATGTGGTTTTTTTTTTTTCCCAACTAACTAACCCTACATAATTTTGTATTCTTGCCAAATTGACAGTATCCAAATTTTCTGATTTTAAAACTGTATTCACTACAAATCTGATACAGAACTTATCTAAATATTTGAATCTATAAGTACTTCAAGATCAATTGTTTTCAGAAGAAAAGTAGCCTGAGTTTATGGAGATAAGTAGTATTCTCCAGTGTTAAATTACTCAGGTAAGAATTTAACAATAAGGAAGCTTTTAAATACATAATTACATAATTACATAATTAGTTATATTTAATTACATAATTAGTTATATTTAATTACAAACAATAAGGAAGCTTTTTGTAATTAAATATAACTAATTATGTAAGTGGGAACAGTCAAAAATCATTTTATCAAAATACATAAGTCACAGAATTGTTTTGGCCATTCAGGAACTGTAGTATATTAATTCAAGTAACTTTCCTAAGTCTATGATGATACTGATGTGCATTGTCACATTATGTTAACCCTGAATGCTTGTCTATCACTTTATTTTCAAACATAATATGATAGTATAGAGAAATAATACCTGCCCTGAACATGTGAAGGTGAAGTTATTGGCTCACTATTGCTGGGGTACGCGTGTGACAATAGTTCCATGAATGGAAATTGACTTGAGATAGTCCAAACATGCTTTCTCATCAGGTTCTCTTTATAACCAAAGCCATATATCTGCAGGTTAAGAGGCCAATGTACATGAGGTAACCTCAGGTTACAGGTATATATGAAAGCAAACTGATCCATACAAAGAGAAACTTATTAGTTTAGCCTCATCAATGTGATGTTTTTAACCAACCTAGCAAGGCAGTTTGACTCAAGGATGCAAAAGCATACATAATAGGAATGAAACACAGCATTATTTTTATTGCCAATTCTAAGGATCTCTGATTATCTAGAAAAAAATGTAAATCATTAGCAAGATATAGAAGACCCACTTTGAATTGATGACTTTTTATTTCTTGCTTCCTCATTAACCATTTCCTCATTTATTAACAAATATCTGTAGTGGGTGTATGCTAAGCCAGCACTGTAGTTGATATAGTGGATACAAAAATAAGCAAGTAATAATTTCTGCCCTTGAGGAGATTTCAGTTTAGTGGGAGAAAAAAACAGGCAATAACTAACAATAGCAGTGCAAGATGATAAAGTGCTTTTTGTTCAAATTGCTAAGGAGATGTTAATAAAAATCATCTTAATCAAAATGGGAAAAGGTTGGATTCTCAAAGAAGAAATTGAGCTTGATAGATGCCCGGGAATCAGCTAGGTAGAGAAGGTGTTGAAAATGCCAGGCACTCAGATCTGTTTGGACCTTCAACCTCCCTAATTCTTCAAATTCAAATTGTACGTACACCACGTGTGCTTCCTGTACACTTCTCAATTCTCATAAGTCTACAACTGTAATTTCCTATTTATTTACTTCCACCTGTCATTCTATGCAGTAGCTTCTCTTGGTTTGCTTTGAAGTCCCTGTAGTCCATAACCTACATAAAGGGAAAGACTGCATTTGTCATTTTAATAGGTATGACAATCCCCAGTATCCTGAATTGCTGTGGCATAAAACAAGAGCTAAGTAAATCATTGAAGAATTAAAGCTGAGGGAAGGAATAGTTTGTGCAAAAGCACTAATGTGTGAAACAACATGACAGAAAGTTGGTATCTCTAGAGGAATATACAATGGGGAACAGGATAGAGATGGTTCTAATACTAATCCTTGACAAGGCTGTGCCCGTTTTGCAGCATAGATTAATGGGTTCAATTACAGCTCTGAAGCTAAACTGCTTAGATTGTTTCCTAACTCCACCATTTACTAACTGTTTTACATTGGGGAAGATATTTAATCTCTCTATGCCTCGTTTTCTGTATCTGTAAAGTACCTACATCAGGATTTTGTGATGTTAAAGTGAATCATCTATACACACTTGGAATAGTTACATTACTACATTGGTAGTTACATCGCTATTGAGTAATAAATGTTAACTAACATTTCTAGGCAAAGAAATTTGCCATTTTTTCCTGAAAAATAGGAAGGGACTAAAGATCGTTAGGCAGCAGTGAGATATGATCCCCTTGGATTCTGTGTCAGTCAGGATTCACTGCAAGAAATAGAAACCATGACTTACCACCCTAGTTGACAGCTGTCTCAAAAATTTTCTCCAAGTTGTGTTTTTTAAAGCACATCTTATTTATCTTTGACTCTACATCTTCCATGTATTCAGGCACATAGTAGGTCCTCAATAACACTGACTTAATGAATTAATGCCTTTGGAATGAAGAGGAAAGGTTTTGCCAAACTGTTTTATTCTACTAAATTCTTTCTAAAACCATTCCTCTGAGAATGAATTAGGATCATTTGTTTCATCCTCTTATGCCAAATACTAAATGCCACGCAAAAAAACGTCCACAGTGGTAGAAAATATAATTCAGACACAAATACATGCAGAGCTGGAAGAGATTAGTAACATAATTTAGAGTGGTGCCATGCTTTGTGAGCCACATCCCTTTTGCCAGTAAATTCAGGACACGGAACTAGGAGCCATTCATAGACTCATCCAAAACCACTGTAGTGATCAGCCCCCACTCTAGCAAGTCACCGTCCACATTTTTGCTCTTTGGGTTCCAGGTGTGTAATTACCAACTTGTGCATTTATTCAAGACACATATCTGCCAACAGCTTTCTCCATATAGCTTCTTTTAACCACTCTGGTTGTCCAAAATCAATGATATGTTGCCGCATATGCTCAGTCTCTCAGGACGACAAACTATGGAGCAGTAATGGATAAATATCTCATCCCCAACCAAGCCTCATATTCCAAACATGGCAAGCTTCAATTTCCCACCCTGTGGTCAAAATCTTGGCAGCTGCCTTTGGCTTTATACCCTGTTGGTTCTAGGGATTCTTGCTGCAGTATGTACTCACAGGAGAGATCATATCAGAAGGACATTGCTTGAGTCTTTCAACTACTATCCCCTATAATATTGCCTACAGAGAGACATTAATAGCACTTTAGAGCAATTTATCTTATAGAAAAGTGTTTATATATATATTAAAATCTGCCTCAAGTGTCTGTCTCTAGTACCTGTGCATAAAGTCCAGAAGGATATGCCGTGAGTTAAAAGCAATTAGAACAGGTTTGGGGTGGAAGGAAGTTTACAAAGTCACGGTAAAGATCAAGCTTCTCAAATCCCAAATGGAGAAAATTTCATTTCCTAGTTCAGAACAGAGACTTTAACAGAAGATTTTGTGTCAAGCCAAGTGCCATGTGTCTGTGTTGTCCAGGGAATACCCTGCTCACAACTTCTTCAAGAGGACCCGTTGCAAAGAGCGAAGTTGACTGACAGGCTCCAGCTGCTCTATCTTTAATCCACTGCCATATGCATATCAGGCTGCTTCCAGCAGATGACTGGGCACAGGGGGAGCTAGAACAGAACATTAGTGAATGAAGCAGGACAAAATTCTGGCTCCAGAGTTTCTCCTAAGCCTAGCTGGAATTTTCTCAGAACTAGGCTTCACTTGGAGTCTCTTCGTACCCAGACTTTCCTTTCCTTGATTTCTTTTCAGACATCAGATCTGTATTTTAGTTGATTATATTAAAAGCAGAGAAATAGGCCTAGGGCCTGCTCAGATGGTTTGCAGTGAATGCATGCATTACCTTGTTCATGTTTTAGCTTTGCTGCCAATGTTTTGAGTCTCTCTTCTGTTGTATTCTCTAGAGGGCCCAGTTGGTTGGGCATCTGACTCTTGGCTTCAGCTCAGGTCATGATTTCACAGTTCCTGAGATCGAGCTTCACATCAGGCTCTGTGCTGGCAGAGCAGAGCCTGCTTGGGATGATCTCTCTTCCTTTCCCTCTGCCCCTCCTATGCTTGTGTTCTCTCTCTCTCTCTCAAAATAAATAAAGAAACTTAAAAAAAAAAAAACAAGAAGGTTCAGGGGTGCCTGGGTGGCTCAGTTGGTTGAGCATCCAACTTCGGCTCAGGTCACGATTTTGCAGTCTGTGAGATTGAGTCCCACATCCTTTGTGCTGACAGCTCAGAGCCTGGAGCCTGCTTCAGATTCTGTGTCTCCCTCTCTCTCTGCCCCTCCCCCACTCATGCACGCACGCTCTCTCTCTCTCTCTCTCTCTCTCTCTCTGTCAAAAATAAATAAACATTAAAAAATTTTTTAAAAAGGGTTCAAGTTATAAAACTACTCAGCATGGAAGAGGCTAGCTCTCCTCCCCTTCATTATTCTCAATAGTAAAAACATGCAGAGTTTTTGTTATCAAGGCCCTCTCTCATACAATTTTCCTTACTCCCAAGAGATTTTATGATCCAAACAGGACCTGTCCAATAAGTATTTGGGTACATCCAGGGATGTCAGATCTATAAAAGGATTCAGAGAAGTCCAGACCTTGCTAAAGAGCACACTGTAGAGAACAAGTAGCTTACTGCCCCACAGGCCATTGTTTGGAGCCATTGTTAGAGACAGACTACATACTGATGGTCAGAATGGATCACAGATTTGGCAACTTTCTTGATGCTGCTACCTTGAAAATATTTTGTAGACCTTAAGTAGCAAACCCTGTGGGTCTAAGAATAATATCAAAAATCATATTTCAGTAGGAAATAGCATTCTTTTCTCAGTGTGGGCATCCAGACTATTGAATTGCATCCCATTAATTTACAATGCGAGCACTTTTTTTTTCTTTTTACTTTTGTCTCTGATTATTACCTTTTGTTCTCTCAGGATTTGTTTGATTTCTGTACACGTATTCCTACCTTAATATTAACGGAAAAGAACAATATATTCTTCCGCCACCTGAAAGCATGCTTATGGTGCATACATTTATAGACACTCCTAACTCTCTTCCTTTTGTGTTTATATTTTATCACAGCCTTTTGGCCCCTGCTCTTTCACCTATTTCTTTTAATTCTATTCCTTTGCATCTTATCACTATTTGTTGGCTACTCATAAATGCATAATCCTGTGTCAGTCATCTCAAAAATAATTTAAAAGGGCATGGACCCTGATAAATTGGATCAAATTGTATTTAGGATATGTCTTCTGAGACATCAGTATATCAAGCTTACCTAAGCATTCCCAGACCACCCAAGTTTTTCCCCTTTCTGGATTCCAGTCATCTTATCATATTTTTGGATCTAGGCATATGATTTCTTGAATTTTAACTAGAAAAGATTGCTTACATTTTATCACCATACTAAATTATAAATCTTTTTGAGAAGATATTATTTATGCACTCCTACACATCCACTACTGTACATTATATCTTATACACATTAAGCTCTCAAGAAAGTGAGAAGCGATTTGTTACCTGCAACACACCTGGGCGGGTACAAGCCTTGTTAAGTCTCCATCTGAATTCTCATTCCCCCCAATAGAGACTGGCCAAACTGGCCGGACTTGGGAGCTGGCCACGGACTTCCTGCCAGAAGCTGGATTCCTTGTGGCCAAAATGAGGGTAGAAGAAGCCTGAAAAGGATGCCCCCGCTACAAAAAAGAAATTGACTCCAAAAATGCTCTAATGTACAGCACAGTACATGTAGTTAACAATTAATAATACGCTTGAAAGTTGGTAAATGTTCTTACTACAAAAAAGAAATGGTGATTATCTGAGATGGTGATAATTAGGATGTGTTAATTAGCATTATTGTGTAATCATTCACTATATATGTGTGTGCGCGTGTGTGTGTGTATGTATCAAATCATCACTTTGTATACCTTAAACTTATACAATCTTTTATGTCAATTATAGCTCAATAAAATTTTTTTAAAAGGTCTAAATCATTTTCAAATCCCACCATTTTACTTTTTAACCCTTTTGTTCTTCTAGCGTAGACCACACCGGTTTGTCACTACATAGTTCTGCGTGAGCTATTTAGAGATGTAGCTACTTTTCCAAGTTTCTCTGCTTAGAATTATTTTCCTCAAGAACTCCAACTTATCATTGCTTTGGCAATTCCTTTTATATACCAGATTTATCCTTTTGGATAATCAAAAATTTGGAAATCAAAATTTCCAAAGATTCTAACTTGTGCTCAAGTTGAAAAAATGTACACAGCTGGGCATATTCATGCCTAAGACTGATTAAATAATTACCCACAGTAGTTCACCCTTAAACTAGAGTCAGTCTATTCTAAGGCACCTGAAAGTTCTTTATTTTATAACATCTTATTTTCCATTTTGACAATAACTAAAAAAGTAACATAAATATATGTTAGGTATTAACTAACCAATATGATACCCACCAGTCATAATTATTTAAATTTAAGTGTAAATTCATTTCAGTTAAATGAAGTTAAAGTTCATTTCCTTAGGCACTCTAGTCATATTTCAGGTGCTCATGAGCCATGTGTGACTGACGACTACCATATTAGTGCAGATATACAACATTTCCAGTGTTGCAGAAGTTTCTATTGGACAGTGCTATTCTGTATCATTTAAATAATACTATAATAACCAAGTACAACCACACATTTTTGGCATCTATCCTTATTTTTTTTTGGCATTATGTAGTGTTACTATAAATACTGCAATGTAATAGAAAAAATAATTGAAACAAATTAATGTATAAAATATATATTCGTGGAAAATGAAGAATAAATGACATCGATAGCTCTAAAAGGATGTGGTTTTACTAAAGTGCTAAAAGAAGAGAATATTTACATGTGGAATTCAGAAGAGCCTTCCCCAATTTGCCATTTACATTCAGAAAATCAACTTTATCCACCAAATTAAATTAATATTTTTTGAATTTTATTATGTAATAGTTGTACTTTATTTAATTTTTTATAGTTTTGGTTTTCAAAGTCAAATATGAGCCACAGGTATAAGAAGTTCATAGCTAATTTGTGCTTATCCATAATTAAGTAAAAGCAAAATAAATACTATTTAAGTCAACACTGATGATACTCAAAAATTTACCTTTTGTTTAAGGGATATCTTTCCATTACATAAGCATTAGAAACTCTGAGCTAACATACAAGATATTAAGAGCTGAGAGCAACCTTTGAATTGTGCATTATTAGCATGGCATAAATATTAGTCCCCAGCAGTTGTGTGTTACTTTGAATTTTTCTTCAAGGCTCTATAGATTCACATTGCAAATTTATTCAGCTTGAGTTTGTTGAGTCTCTACCCCCAGTTTTGTATTCAACCTATGTACTCAAACTCACTATTCGAAATTATGATATACACAGTCTAGTGAGAAAAAAAAGGGGTCATTTCACACCCCCATAAAAAGTTTAAAACATATTCTGAAACTGAGAGAGCCTGCAATCTCTTGGGGAGGATGGGATGGGGGTGCGGTGGAGAAAATACCAGGGTCCTTAATGGACATCTCTAGTTTTTAACTCCTCCTTGTACCCAATGCTGTCACATGTTCAGCCTCAGAGTATTCAGCCACTTTGCTTTATTTTGTGCATTTTCTGGGCTAATATTTGTGACTTTTCTTTAACTTCTTTATTTAGCATGTGTAGCTAACATAGAACAAGGCATCAAAGGAGGCTTAATAATTCTCCACAGAAATTCAAAGGTTACTCTTAAGTTTTGTTGACATCTTTGCTCGTAAAACAGGTCATATTTTATGAATTTGATTACTGGGACTTTGTGCAATTTTCTAAGTCAAGCAAGGAAGCTTAAAGCTTTTATATTTTATTCCCCTTTTGGACTCTAAAGGATAAAATGGAACTCACAGGAGAGCAGAATATGAGATTCCATAAGCCCAGTTCAAAGAATTAGGATAGAATCTTCGTTGAATAAAAAAACAATTCTATTAATTTTTAAAAATGAATCTGGCTATGAAAATAACATAATGTGTCACACATACACACACACATGCCTATAGTGATACACACATATCTTATACAAGAAAACAAAATAATGCAGATATATATATATCATATGCATATATATGCATATGTTTAAATCTTCCTTGTCTTCTGAGCAAACACTAGACTATTATATTAATTGGGAGTTGTATAATGAACTTTGCCATTCATTAGATTTGTTTTTCATCTTGGGTTCAATTAAATAAAATCCTAAATATTTGTGGGTAACCTCACATGGGTTTTAATTATGATTTAATATAAAGATTCCAAATACCTCTGTCTTTCTGCTTTCATGGTAATTAGATCCTAATAAAGGCTATATTGCAGAATGAAATTCTTTGAATATGCAATCACTGGCCTACAGACCATTAACAGGGTATTTGCTTAAGGGGATTTCACAAGCTGAACTGTGGAAATAGCTTGTGCCATTGCTATGTCATCTTCTAGATAGACTATCTGCACTGAAAATTCAAGATTAAATTATTCTAATTACTGTTAAATACTTCCAAGTCACAAAAGGCTGTGGTTTTCAGAGTTGGAAGACTCATCGCAGACCCTTCCTCCTTACAACCCAACCACTAACCCCCAATTTCACCACTCTGTGGGTTTGTGTATTTTGAGTTGCTACTGGCTTACAAGGAAAAAAAGCTATGAAAAAAATTTTTTAAGATTTTTTTTAAATATTTTTAAAGATACCTGCTAATAAAAACTGATGTGAAGTATCCCTTGTCAGTTTAGAGGGAAGATATTTTCCAGTGACCCTGCTAAACAGCCTGGGAAAAGTTATTTACAAATTTAATGTGACCCTCACCATTTCCTTCATCCTTCCTACTTAAACCTACACACTTAATTTTTCAAATAATATTCACCTTTTATTTTCTGAGCTAAGAGAATTTAGTTCTCCCCGTTCATAAATTTTAAAAATAGATTTACTGAACCCCTCCTAACCTTGGTTTTGCAGAATCAAAGCACACCTAGAGAAAGACAGGGAAAAGTGTATATTTTTTAATAGAATCTTCTTCCTGATCTCTTTGGGAAACTTCCTGAATTTTAGCCTACTTACTTACCGATGAAAAACAAATAGATGAGGCAATATGTGTTTGCCTATATTCCTAGGGAGTCTGAGTTGGCAACACAACACGAGGCAAGAATCCAGAAGTGCCAGACTCTAATATCAACTCTGGGAGAAACTAATCTCAAATTCTCACATTTTTCACATTTAAAATTGGAATGGGGTTATTGGGAGGCAGTCAACAAAAACCATCGTAAGTAATTCTGTAAGTATAATATGCAAATAATATGGCAAAAAACCCAAACCTTATTTTTATTTCATTTCCCCCAAATTTTACAGTTTTCTTATTTCCGTTTTCTCTTGAACTCTCAATTTTTTTTTTTCCAGAGGAACTGTAAGGTTAATGGTTAAATATTATATGAAGACCGATAGGAAGACTAGGGGCCCAAGGTGCATAGCACATGTGACACAAATCACCTCGTTTGGCTTGGTGGTTAAACAGCGTAACCTCAGAGCCCGTGACATATTAAAAGTAAAAAGACATCCCAGGCTGGAGGAGGGTTTCTGAGATAAAACCATAGGTACATACGGAAGGGTTAGCAGCAGCGGCCTCCTTAGAATAAGGGAGGGGATGGAAGAAATGAACAAGCGCTGATGTTTGCGAAGTACTTCTTACATGCGCCGTGTTCCTGTCCTCCCCCCAACAGCCCGTATACATAACAGCCTTAGCACTTACCACAGGAGTGGTGTTGTCTATCTTCTCCACTGAATTATATGTTCATGGAGTAGAAGATCAAATATAATGTACGATCTACCTGGGACAAAACGTTACCTACCAGTGACCGGCACAAAGCAGGCAATTAATACATATCTGTTGACTGAATGAACAAAGCCATGTGTTAACAGTTAACATTCCCATTTGATGAGTAAGGAGATGAAGGTTCAGGGTGATTAAGTGACATAGGCGGGTCACAGACATCACCTAGGTTAGTAAGTAGCTGAAGAGGGATACAAACCCAAGCTTGTCTGACAGGGAACCACACTCTCCACTAGAGCAAGCTGCCCCACGGAAGTCAAAGTGGGACCAACTGTCAGAGAAAGTCTCAGATATTTTTGTGAAAGGATGGCAGTGAGAAAAGAAGCTTCCACGCATCCCTGCCTACAACCAAAAGATGTCCAAGAAGCAAAAATGGATAATTTGGTTCCTGGGTACAGTTCAAATGAGGATAAAATCAGAGCATTGGGGTGGATTTCCTGGCAGCTTCTTCAGTAATGGTGTTTTTCCCTCCAATGGCTTGTGTTTGTTTGCTTTTCTCTTTGCATCTCCCCTAACTCTTTCACCCCAGCTTCTTCCTTTCTGTCGTTCAAAATTCCTGGGAGACAACTTTATCCAAGGGTCAGGAGAAGCCACCAAGAGGTCTTGACTGATTGATTGCACAGGCTCTGCAGTCCAGCCACCAGGGTTTCATCCCAGCTCGGCCCCACCCTAACCAGGTGACATTGGGCAAATTACTCAGCTTCTCACTGTCCCAGTTGCTTCCTCTGAGAAATGAGGCTGTTAGTAATAAAATCTACCTATTGTTATAAGAACTCAATGAGTTAATACCTGGCAATTGCTTAGCACACTATCTGGCATATACTGGGAACTTAATGAAGAGTAGCCATTCCTATGCCATTAGCCCTAAAATTCAGGACCAGAGCCAGCTGCGTGCACACTACAGCTCATTAATCCCCAAACACATCTGTCATACTCCAGATTAGGCTTGCTACATCAGGTTTCAATACAAAACTCTTTTCCCAAAGGCAGCAGTGAAGTGTTGCTGACAGTAAATGAAAAAAAAAAAAATTTTTTTTTTCTTGTATCCCCTGACTTAAATAGTCAATGGCTTGGGACACAGGCAGCTGCCTTTGGGGTCGTTCTTCCATACTAGCTGCTACACGTAAAAGCCTCCTGGGTCTGGATAGAGAAACGAAAAAAGAGCAATGTTCTTATTTTTCTCTTGCATGTATTTTTCTAATAGTATCACAAGTTCATTTGAATTCAAGAATCAATCTCCACATCACTCGACCTGAAGAACAGAGGACTAGAAGGTAAGGGAGGAAACCAGCTCACTGTGTTTGGAGCTGTTGACGGAGCTGGGGTCATGTCATGATCAGCAAAAGCAGTGATTGGGGTGAGATAGGAGGGGCTGGACTAACTAACAGAGGCTTCTTTTTCTCCTGTAATGACATGTCCTGGGGTGTGTAGTCCAGAGTTAGTGCGGTTCTTTAAGGGAGTTATCAAGAACTTTTTCTATCCTTCCACCCTGCCCTCTTTAAGATGTATTTCCAAGCTTTTAGCTATAATGTGGTCACTATACAGTCTCTCATTGGGTCACAAACCACAGTAGAAGAAATGAGGAAAAAAGGCAAAGGACAGAAGGTTAAAAACACAGGCCAACAAAATAGAATTCTTTTAAAATAGCCTCCACAAAAATCCCACCCACTGACTTGCCATGTACAGATCTTCTGGGCCAAAAATATTAGGCTCAATCACATAAAATTGGTGATAGTCAACGGTGCTGATGTACAAAAAATACACAGCATATAATTTCATCTAATATAGCATATGGTAACCACAAGAGAGACTGAGACATGGGGTGTTTTATCTGGACCTACTGCTATTGAACAGAATCAAGATTTGGTTAGTAATAATAAGTGGCTGAAATAATACTGAATAATAACTAGCAGTGTCTCCTCTATCTTCACCAAAGAGGAAGTCTATGTTAATATCAGAGTAAATACATTATACAAAAAGGCACTCGAGGACAAAGAGGACATGACATAATCACAAGTGCAATTAACAAGATAATGCGTTTAATAACATAGCTTCAAGATTTATAAACCACTATTAACAGAAGAACATAAAAATATTGACAAATTCACTTTCAAAGTGGGATATTTTTACATGTTTTTCTCAGTAACCAATAAAATAAGCTGGCCAAAAAAATGAGCAACACGATTAATAAACTGTCTTCACAATCGTGGGTAGAACTCTGTTCCCAACAGAAAGATTATTTTCTTTCAAGCACATGGGAATATTTCGGAAATGACCACATGTTCAGCTATTAAACTCATCTGAACATATATCAAAGAATTAATATCAAACAGTCCATGTTCTCTGATAAACATGCAATTAAGTTAGAAATGAATTTTAAAAAGAAGTAACTTTTAAGAGTTCAAATGTAGAGAGGGGCACCTGGATAGCTCAGTCAGGTAAGCATCCAACTTCGGCTCAGGTCATGAACTCAATGGTTCATGAGTTCAAGCACTGTGTCGGGCTCTGTGCTGACAGCTCAGAGCTTGGAGCCTGTTTCAGATTTTGTGTCTCCCTCTCTCTCTGCCCCTTCCCTGCTCGTGCTCTGTCTCTCTCTGTCTCTCAAAAATGAATAAATGTTAAAAAAAAAAAAAAACCTTTTTTTTAAAGAAAATGAAAGAACATTACTTGTTGAAGTTCACATTTTATGATCTTAACATAATCATACTAAAATCTAACCAGAAATAAAAACAGGAAATAAAATCAAAATCCAATATGATTATCATAATAAATATTTGCTCTCAATATGATCATCATAGAAGCACTAAAGGACTACTCAAAATTAGTGGTCATGGATTTAAAATGCTTATTTATTTTGAAAGAGAGAGAGAGTGGGCATGTGCATGGGGGAGGGTGGGGTTAGGGGAGGGGTTGAGATGGCTGTGGGGAGGGGCAGAGAGAGAGAGGGAGAGAATCCTAAGCAGGCTTCCTGCTGTCAGTGCAGAGCCCAAGTGGTCATGCATTTAAAGTGAAATCACTCCTCATGATTTTATGTTTCTACACCTACATTCAGTTTTCACAAATGCAGGTGCAAAGTATGTTGGGTTAGACTTAACTAAGGTGGTTTTCCCAAACAAATTGGAAGAAGCCAAGAGGAGCAAAGCTGCTGAGAACATAAAAAAGGGAGTCATTAGAATGACAGGCCACAGATTCTATTCTGAATAAGGAAGGAAGAATGGATAGCAGGGGAATGAGGGATGATTTAAAAAAGTATGAAGATCAATGATCTGTAGTCCTGGTGGGGATGAAAAGCTGATTTTATCAGTAATCTTGAGAGGTAGGAGAGGTCATACTTATGCATGAAGCTACTGAGACTCAGGTATGTTAATGTTCTTTTCTAAAATGACTATAATGCAGTAAATAAACAGAAGAACTTTCACTCCAGCCTGAATAGTTTGGCTCTAACTCCTTTTCCTGGACCTGCAAAATTATTCTGCAGCCCTGTCCAACACTGATTTGCTGTAACCTTCCTAGTTATCGCAAGCTCTCAGGGGTTAACTCTCACTTAGGATCAGCTTAGGATTCCTACATCATCAGTCAGACCCTGATAAAGTTCCGATTATATTGTTATTTTTGGTAATGATTTAAAGTCTAATTCGCTGAGGGGCGCCTGGGTGGCGCAGTCGGTTAAGCGTCCGACTTCAGCCAGGTCACGATCTCGCGGTCTGTGAGTTCGAGCCCCGCGTCAGGCTCTGGGCTGATGGCTCAGAGCCTGGAGCCTGTTTCCGATTCTGTGTCTTCCTCTCTCTCTGCCCCTCCCCGTTCATGCTCTGTGTCTCTCTGTCCCAAAAATAAATAAACGTTGAAAAAAAAATTAAAAAAAAATAAAGTCTAATTCGCTGAAATAAATGTTTTCAGGAGAGAGGAAACATCTCTTTAAGAAAATAAAATTAGTTCCATGGCCATAAAATATCCATAGTGAATAAGGATGGAGATTGCAGCCCAACATTCCCCAATCCCTTTATATTCTAGCACAATTTAACGTTCCTCCAAACTTACTCCTCTTGGATAACCCATTCACAATGTTTCTTCTCTCCTTTTTGGGATGTTAAATTTTGAACACATTATTTACTACCTGCAGTTTTGCTGTTTCTTCATTCTATATAACAATTTGTCTGAAAAGTGCCAAGAATCCTCTTCCCTAAGTGCCTATAAATCTCCTCACAGTGTCTATTTGTTGGGCAGCCCTCCTCCCCCTTGCTAATCTTACCAAGAATTCTTTCAAGGTCATCAAACTTGAAATATGAATTTATAATCATTATGTAATAAGATCTGGGAAAACTTCAGGGGGATACAAGAGAGACTTGTTTGGACTTTTTGGGGGGGTACAAACTGATATTTATTCTTCTGCCAGTATCAATAAATAAGAGCAGGTGCAATTTATGTGTGTGTCATCATTCAGAAAATTGACAAAAATGACTACCAAGTTGTCTCTTAAGTAAACCGGTTATCATTTAGGATCAGGGTCAGAACAGGTAGAGTGGTTATGTTGATTTATCTTCTAAGTTGTGTGCCACGTTCTCTGATCATCAGTTTCCTGAGTGTGACCTATCAGCCTTGAGAGACACCCTTTCAAGTAAACAACACCAGCACATTATGTCTTTGAGGGGCTTCACCACAACTGTAAAACAATAAATCAAGAGCAAATTCCTCCTAAACTTATGTTGCTAAGATATTATGGTGAGAGAACAAGAAGTACCCTGGAGAAATTAAAATAAAATACTTTTTCATAATTGGAATGCAAAACTCTGTCTGTCCTTGGTGTCCAAATTGCTGTCCTAAGGAGAATCTGTGTTTAGAAAATACACTTGTTATCTTAGTATTTTCTCCTTTTTTTATCACTCCTAAAAGGCCTTATTTGCCCTGTTTTTATTTCTCTTTCCCTATTCCACCATATAATTTTCTCTTACACTTATTTATTTTTGATTTCTCAGTAGCTTACCCTACTTGATTTTCTATACAATATTGAATTCCTGCCAGTTCTGTAAAAACTCATTTCAGATCGCTTTAAAGTGTGATTTTTCTCAAACCCCAGATGCAATAAATGTGAAACACTGTGCCATGTGGAAATTCCAGTCACTGCATTTGTTTGGTTAAGACAACTTAATTGCTTGCAGAGCCAGCTCCAGTTTCAGCTAAAACAAATTCAATGGCTGTTGTGAGTAAGGTGAGAACAAAAAAGAAATAATATATCACCTGTCTGCCAGGGGCTCTTCACGGCACCTATCATTGGCAAGAAGTCAATGTTAGAGGGAGGGGTGTCAAAGAGGGTGAGAATAGAGAATGGAAAACTAATGTTCCTATGAAATTATTGCTGAACCAGAGGTAGAAAAATCATATCAGTATCAAGCAAACTTTTCAGATAAGAGACAGTTGCACAGAAGAGGCCACGGAGAGACTTTATCACAGTAAAATGTATTTAAAAAGAGAGAAAGACATTCTTTGTTCAAAATCTGAGTCTCTAGAGATATCAAATCAAAGAGATCTGATAAGCTGTGGCTGAAGTAGAAGCAAGTTGACGTTGCCCAAGATGTATAATTTTTTAGTGTATACATTGTTTTGAAATCTCATTATGACTCCCCTCTAACTCAGAAACTTCTATTGTGTATTTAAGAGAAGATTGAGGTTAGGAAATGAGAAATGGCTTGGCCCAATCTCAACCAAACCACACAGATCCCACAGGTAAGGGGGCATGGAACAGATAGATGTTGATGAGAGAACCCCGATGCCCACTGGAACTTTGTATCTTAAGACTATCTCCCATGTACAGGACTTTAGGGCAATAAAGGGAACTATCAGAGAAATCTTAGGGAACCAGTATGCCCACTTTGGGCAAACAATATATTTTGATAGGCTGTGCAGATTTACTTCCACTGAAGGTCATGCTCAAAAGAAACCATAATGTTCAAATGGGTGATATTGGCAAGAACTGTGCCACAGGGGCCAAATGACAGCAGCACATGCCTTTGAGAATAATTCTGGGCTCCTTCCACCCAGCAGTCCCTAAGGATATTGTTTTACCTGTATCATCCAGTGGGACCTGTGAAAGCCTGGAGCATTAGAGTTCCCTTTTCAAGTAAAGTACTTGAAAAATTAATCAAGGAGAATCCATAAATTCTCTATCTAAAATGAGTTGATATTAGATAGCAATTTTTTATAGCAATTCACTATACAAATATCCTTGAAAAGATAGTTCAGAAAATAAGGGCATCTAGCAATTCACCGTGCAAGACATGTAGAAACGCAAAAGACCATAGAGAATGTCCCCTACCACAGCCTCTCACTGAATGGCTGTCCCAGAGATTAATATTTATGCAAACAGTATCTATAGGGCAAAGCAAGAACTCCCATCCCACACTTTCTATACTCTCAGCGATTGTCGGAAAAACATGTATTCCAAATGCAGTCCTCAGGGCCTGTTGCAACTTCTATCTCCTCATGTACTTCTCTATCATTTTGTAATAACTGAGTGGCTCTATTTCGTAGTAAAATGCTCCATATGATTTACTGAGTCTTTTTATCTGATGGGCATCTTGTCAAGCATTCTATGTGACTTATATCATTTAAGGCTTGCATTAAGGTTATAAATGAGATATTAGGGGCGCCTGGGTGGCGAAGTCGGTTAAGCGTCTGACTTCAGCCAGGTCACGATCTCGCGGTCCGTGAGTTCGAGCCCCGCGTCAGGCTCTGGGCTGATGGCTCGGAGCCTGGAGCCTGTTTCCGATTCTGTGTCTCCCTCTCTCTCTCTGCCCCTCCTCTGTTCATGCTCTGTCTCTCTCTGTCCCAAAAATAAATAAACGTTGAAAAAAAATTTTTTAAAAATAAAAATAAAAAATAAATGAGATATTATTACCCTTATCTTACAAAGTAACAAGATTTTCATTCAAGACTGTATGGTAAATCTTCTCTGTGACCTACATACACACTCACACACAAACACCCACACAAACTTATACACATACTCAACCTACCCCCACTGATACCCCAAAAAGAGTTGATAAAATTTAAAAAGAAACACTATAAAGATGTAGCCATTCTTGAATACAAAATCAATACCTCTATGCACTGAAAAAGTAACAAAGCTATATAAAGCAGTGAGTAGGACTAAAGAAACAGCCTCCTGGGCTCCACATATGAAAGCAGGCAATGGAATTTAGGTACTTGAACTGAAGGTACTCCCATACAGTAGGGTTCCAGAGCCAAAACCATTGCTTAAAACAGGGGTCCTACTCTTTCCCTTAAGCATGACACTGAACACCCTAGTGTCACCATGGGCCACTGCCCTGCCCAGTGTTATTGTATTGTAAGAACAGGCCATATCCAAACTCTTCCTTCTGCAGACATGTCCCTGGTGCCAAGATCCACATCTTTGACCTGGGGCAGGATAAGGTGAAAGTGGATGAGTTCCCACTATGTGGCCACATGGTGTCAGGTGACTATGAGTGGCTCTCCTCTGCAGCCCTGGAATCTGCCCATATATGTGCCAATGAGTACATGGTGAAAAGCTATGGCAACGATGGCTTTCACATCCAAGTGCGGCTCCACCCCTTCCACGTCCTCTGTATCAACAAGATGTCCCATGTTGGGGCTGATGGACTCCAGACAGGTATGCGTTGGTGCCTTTGGAAAGCTCTGGGGCACCAGTGGCCAGGGTCCACCATTGGCCAAGTCATCATGTCCACCTGTACCAAGCTGCAGAACAAGGAGCATGTGATTGAGACTCTACTGAGGGCCAAGTTCAAGCTCCCTGGCTGCCAGAAGACCCATATTTCCAAGAAGTGGGGTCTTACTAAGTTTAAAGTGGACAAATTTGAACAAATGGTGGCTGAAAAGTGCCTCATCCCAGATTGCTGTGGGATCAAATACATACCTAATTGTGGGCCCCTGGATGAATGGCAGGCTCTGCACTCATGGGAAACTCGGCAATGCCCCAATAAATCCTACCTCCTGCAAAAAAAATAAATAAATAAATAGAGCCCTACTGGTGAAGAGGACTTCAAAAGGTGACCATTGTCACAGAATGGAGCTTAGATAGAGCTACATTTTGATAGAACCATAAAGGGCAAAAATTCCTTCCTTCCAGCACTGAGGCTTAGATGACCAGTGGTTCACTAACTAGTCTGCGATATGCACAGTACCAACACAGGCCATAAAGATGGAACATATGAAACAGTCCCAGAGGGGCCACTGATGAAGGTAAGTAAAAATTAAGATGAGAAAGGGGCACTTGGGTGGCTCAGGTGGTTGAGTATCTGACTTGATTTCAGCTCAGGTCATGATCTCATGGTTCGTGAGATCGAGCCTTGGGTCAGGCTGCTTGGGATTCTCTCTCTCCCTCTCTCTCTGCCCCTCCCCAGCTTATTCTCTCTCCCTCTCTCTCTCTCTCTCTCTCTGTCTCAAAATAAATAAATAAATGTTTAAAATGTGAGGAAAAAAAAAGGAGAATGACAAATAGAAACTAAAACAAGGTGATAGACTTAAACCCAGCCATACTAGTAAGTATATAAAATTTTAATATGATAAACACTCCAATTAGAAGGCAAAGATTTTCAGAATGGATTTTTTTAATCCAAGTATGTACTGCCTAGAATAAATATCCTTTAAATATGAAGATATAAATGGGTTAAAAGAAAAAAGATGGAAATATATATACCGTAAAAACATTAATCAAAAGAAAACCAGTATGACTTGATTAGTGTCGAAAGAGACTACAACACAAAGAAAATTTCCCAAGATAAGTAGAGGCATTTCATATTGGAAAAATGGCTAATTTATCATGAAAACAACAATGCTTAATGTATAAGAAGGTAACCCAGACAACCAAAGTAAGTGAAACAAAAATTAACAAAATGAAAGGGAGAAAAAGATCCACACTCATGATCAGAGACTTCAATAGTCCTCTATCAATCATTGATATAACAACTAGACCAATAAATCAATATAAATTAAAAAAAAATTTTGAATAACACTATCAACCAGCTTGTCTTAATCATATTTTAATGTGACACATCCAGCAGCTACAGGATACACAGCATCTCAAGTGCACATAGAATATTCACCACGATAGACCACATGATAAGCCATAAAATAAGCCTCGAAAACTATCAAAGTATTAAATTATACAGTATGTTTTTGACCACAAAGGAGTTTAATTAGAATTCAACAACAATATTTGGCAATTAAGCATACACTTTTTAATAAGCTGGAGGTCAATAAGGAAATCACAAGTAAAGTTAAAAAATATTTTGAGGGGCGCCTGGGTGGCTCAGTCGGTTGAGCGTCCGACTTCGGCTCAGGTCATGATCTCGCGGTCCGTGACTTCGAGCCCCGCGTCGGGCTCTGGGCTGACAGCTCAGAGCCTGGAGCATGCTTCTGATTCTGTGTCTCCCTCTCTCTCTGACCCTCCCCCGTTCATGCTCTGTCTCTCTCTGTCTCAAAAATAAATAAACGTTAAAAAAAATATATTAAAAAAAATATTTTGAACTTAATAACAGAAACACAGTTTGTCAAATTTTGTCAAATGCCACTAACGAGGTGCTAAGAGGGAAATTTATAGCTTTAAATGTTTATATTAGAAAATGTCAAAAATCAAAGATGTGACCTTTTGTCTAAAGAAGCTAGAGAAAAAAGAACAAAATAACCTAAGTTAAATAGAAGAAATGAAATGATAATGGTAACAAAATAAAAATAAATAAAATTATTTAAAAATCAATAAAATAAAAAACAAAGAAAAAAATCAAGAACAAAATTTGGCTTTCTGAAAGATAGTAAGATTGATAAATTCCTAGCAATTCTGAGCACAAAAAAAAAAAGAAAGAAAACATAAATTATCAATAGCAAGAGAAAAAAACAGTATATTAATAGACATTAAAAATATACCAAGAAAATATAATTAAGACATTTAGACCAATAAATTTGACAATGTAGATTAAATTCACAAGTATTCTGAAACACACAACTTATCAAAACAAAAACAAGAAGAAATAGACAATCTATATAACATTGCCTTTGTTAAAGAAATTAAATCAGTCATTTAAAATCTTCCTAAAAAGGAAGATCCTGCCCAGATGGATTCATTCATGAATTCTATGAAACACCAAAGAAAAAGAAAATGTCAGTATTATTCACACACTTGTGGAAAATAGAGAAAGAAGGTACACTTTCCAACTCATTCTGAAACCAAAAATACCTTAAAACCAAAATCCAACAAGGACATCACAGGGAAAGAATATGATAATCGAATATTCATCATTCATACAAACGTCCAGATACCTAACAAATGTTATCAAATCAACCCAAAAGAATACGAAGAAGGATAACACATCAGGAAATGAGGGATTAATTCCAATAATTCAAATGGAGGAACTATATACCTCAATAAATGCATTAAAAAGATTATTCAAAATCCACCACTGTTTCATGATTTTAAAAATTTTTAGAAAACTATAAATGAAAGGAAATATCTTCAATTTGATAGACGATTGTTGCTTCACAAACTGGCCCCCATACACAGAAGAGCAAGGAAAGACCGAAGAAAGAAGCAGACCACTACTACAGATTGGTCAGTTGCATGGCTGCAAGATAAGTGGATCTCTGCACTCGCTGGCCAGAATCTTAAAACTTTATATAGAGGCTTTAACTGGGTTCAGAATAGAATCCAGAAATAGGTGGGAGAGGTCAGCAAGGATTTCTTAAATCAAATCCAAAAAACTCTAAACATAAAAGAAAAATTATAAAGTGCACATTAAAAAAATTAAAAACTTCTGTTCATCAAGAGACATTAAGAAGAAAGAAAAACAGGCTAGGAGAGGAGAAAATATCCACAATATATACATTCGATAATATAAATTTTGTAAATCAATAACAAAAGACTGACAACCCAATTAAAAATAGGCAAAAGTAGGGCGCCGGGTGGCTGAGTCACCTCTGACTTCAGCTCAGTTCACGAACTCTTAGTTGGTGAGTTCAAGCCCCACTTCGGGCTCTCTGATGTCAGCTCAGAGCCCACGTGGTATCCTCTGTCCCCTCTCTCCGTCCCTCCCCTGCGCATGCTTGTACACGCACCTGCACATGCCCTCTCTCTTTCTCAAAAATGAATAAACATTTTTAAAAATGGGCAATACATCAAACCTGAGTATACAAATAAAAGATGATATGCAAATGAAAATATCTTTCAGATGATAGGCCACCAGTGAAATATAAATTAAAATGTGTTGCTCCATACCCACTAGAATGGTTACCATTAAATGGACTGACTATAAAAAAAGGATGTAAAGCAATTATATCTCTCCTTTATAGCTGGTGGGAGTATGAAAATGATTTGTGGAAACTATTTAGTAGGTTTTTAAATAAAAGTATATACACACCTATGATATAGAAACTCCACTCTTGGGTATTTACTAAAAAACACCATATGTGTGGTGCCCTGCTTTCCAAGTGAAGACAGTATTTCAAAGAATAGTTATCAACTGTATCGAATTCTGATGTTTCAAGCAATATGAGAACCAAATTAACCATTGCATTTAGGTAAGTCATTGAAACCTAAATAATATTAAATAACTTAAAATTAGATACAATTATTAAAAGTTATTTTGTTTAATGACAAATATTTCAATTTTGAGTACAATTGCATTGCAATCTATTTTCCATTTTTCTGCCGTGTAAGTTCATGTCAATATACATTGGGGGAAAAAAGGATATAATGTTCCTCCTAAAATTAGCTAATATACTTTTAGTGTTTCCATAATAATCAATCCATTTACCTAATTATCATATTATTTTAATATCCTCAATATTCAATGTTTGCACAAAATTTTTTTTCAATATATGAAATTTATTGTCATATTGGTTTCCATACAACACCCAGTGCTCATCCCAAAAGGTGCCCTCCTCAATACCCACCAACCACCCTCCCTTCCCTCCCAACCCCCATCAACCCTCAGTTTGTTCTCAGTTTTTAAGAGTCTCTTATGCTTTGGCTCTCTCCCACTCTAACCTCTTTTTTTTCCTTCCCCTCCCCCATGGGTTTCTGTTAAGTTTCTCAGGATCCACATAAGAGTGAAACCATATGGTATCTTTCTCTGTATGGCTTATTTCACTTAGCATAACACTCTCCAGTTCCATCCACGTTGCTACAAAGGGCCATATTTCATTCTTTCTCATTGCCACGTAGTACTCCATTGTGTGTATAATCGACAATTTCTTTATCCATTCATCAGTTGATGGACATTTAGGCTCTTTTCATAATTTGGCTTTCGATAATTTGTTGAGAGTGCTGCATAAACATTGGGGTACAAGTGCCCCTTTGCATCAGTACCCCTTTATCCCCTGGGTAAATTCCTAGCAGTGCTACTGCTGGGTCATAGGGTAGGTCTATTTTTAATTTTGTGAGGAACCTCCACACTGTTTTCCAGAGTGGCTGCACCAGTTTGCATTCCCACCAACAGTGCAAGAGGGTTCCCATTTCTCCACATCCTCTCCAGCATCTACAGTCTGCTGATTCGTTCATTTTGGCCACTCTGACTGGCATGAGGAGATATCTGAGTGTGGTTTTGACTTGTATTTCCCTGATGAGGAGCAACGTTGAGCATCTTTTCATGTGCCTGTTGGCCATCCGGATGTCTTCTTTAGAGAAGTGTCTACTCATGTTTCCTGCCCATTTCTTCACTGGGTTATTTGTTTTTCGGGTGTGGAGTTTGGTGAGCTCTTTATAGATTTTGGATACCAGCCCTTTGTCCGAGATGCCATTTGCAAATATCTTTTCCCATTCCGTTGGTTGTCTTTTAGTTTTGTTGGTTGTCTCCTTTGCTGTGCAGAAGCTTTTTATCTTCATAAGGTCCCAGTAGTTCATTTTTGCTTTTAATTCCCTTGCCTTTGGAGATGTGTCAAGTAAGAAATTGCTACGACTGAGGTCAGAGAGGTCTTTTCCTGCTTTCTCCTCTAGGGTTTTGATGGTTTCCTGCCTCACATTCAGGTCCTTTATCCATTTGAAGTTTATTTTTGTGAATGGTGTGAGAAAGTGGTCTAGTTTCAACCTTCTGCATGTTGCTGTCCAGTTCTCCCAGCACCATTTGTTAAAGAGACTGTCTTTTTTTCCATTGGATGTTCTTTCCTGCTTTGTCAAAGATTAGTTGGCCATACGTTTGTGGGTCTAGTTCTGGGGTTTCTATTCTATTCCGTTGGTCTATGTATCTGTTTTTGTGCCAATACCATGCTGTCTTGATGATGACAGCTTTGTAGTAGAGGCTAAACACTGGGATTGGGATGCCTCCTGCTTTGGTCTTCTTCTTCAAAATTACTTTGGCTATTCGGGGCCTTTTGTGGTTCCATATGAATTTTAGGATTGCTTGTTCGAGCTTCGAGAAGAATGCTGGTGCAATTTTGATTGGGATTGCATTGAATGTGTAGACAGCTTTGGGTAGTATTGAGATTTTGACAATATTTATTCTTCCAATCCATGAGCATGGAATGTTTTTCCATTTCTTTATATCTTCTTCAATATCCTTCATAAGCTTTCTGTAGTTTTCAGCATACAGATCTTTTACATCATTGGTTAGATTTATCCCTAGGTATTTTATGCTTCTTGGTTTAATTGTGAATGGGATCAGTTTCTTTATTTGTCTTTCTGTTGCTTCATTGTTAGTGTATAAGAATGCAACTGATTTCTGGGGGCGCCTGGGTGGCTCAGTCGGTTAAGCGTCCAACTTCCGCTCAGGTCATGATCTCCCGGTTCGTGATTTCGAGCCCCGCATCGGGCTCTGGGCTGATGGCTCAGAGCCTGGAGCTTGCTTCCGATTCTGTGTCTCCCTCTCTCCCTGCCCCTCCCCTGTTCAAGCTCTATGTCTCTCTGTCTCAAAAATAAATAAACATTAAAAAAAAATTTTAGAATGCAACTGATTTCTGTACATTGATTTTGTATCCTGCAACTTTGCTAAATTCATGTATCAGTTCTAGCAGACTTTTGGTGGAGTCTGTCGGATTTTCCATGTATAATATCATGTCATCTGCAAAAAGTGAAAGGTTAACTTCATCTTTGCCAATTTTGATGCCTTTGATTGCCTTTTGTTGTCTGATTGCTGTTGCTAGAACTTTCAACACTATGTTAAACAACAGTGGGCATCCCTGTCGTGTTCCTGATCTCAGGGAAAAAGCTCTCAGTTTTTCCCCATTGAGGATGATGTTCGCTGTGGGCTTTTCATAAATGGTTTTTATGATCTTTAAGTATGTTCCTTCTATCCCGACTTTCTCAAGGGTTTTTATTAAGAAAGGTTGCTGAATTTTGTCAAAGGCCTTTTCTGCATCGATTGACAGGATCATATGGTTCTTCTCTTTTTTTTTTTTATTAATGTGATGTATCACATTGATTGATTTGCAAATGTTGAACCAGCCCTGCAGCCCAGGAATGAATCCCACTTGGTCATGGTGAATAATTCTTTTTATATGCTGTTGAATTCGATTTGCTAGTATCTTATTGAGAATTTTGGCATCCATATTCATCAGGGATATTGGCCTGTGGTTCTCTTTTTTTACTGGGTCTCTGTCTGGTTTAGGAATCAAAGTAATACTGGCTTCATAGAATGAGTCTGGAAGTTTTCTTTCCCTTTCTATTTTTTGGAATAGCTTGAGAAGGATAGGTATTATCTCTGCTTTAAACATCTGGTAGAACTTCCCTGGGAAGCCATCTGGTCCTGGACTCATTTGTTGGGAGATTTTTGATGACTGATGCAATTTCTTCACTGGTTTTAGGTCTGTTCAAGCTTTCTATTTCCTCCTGATTGAGTTTTGGAAGTGTGTGGGTGTTTAGGAATTTGTCCATCTCTTCCAGGTTGCCCAATTTGTTGGCATATAGTTTTTCATAGTATTCCCTGATAATTATTTGTATCTCTGAGAGATTGGTTGTAATAATTCCATTATCATTCATGATTTTATCTATTTGGGTCATCTCCCTTTTCCTTTGGAGAAGCCTGGCTAGTGGTTTATCAATTTTGTTTATTTTTTCAAAAAACCAACTCTTGGTTTCATTGATCTGCTCTACAGTTTTTTTAGATTCTACATTGTTTATTTCTGCTCTGATCTTTATTATTTCTCTTCTTCTGCTGGGTTTAGGCTGCCTTTGCTGTTCTGCTTCTATTTCCTTTAGGTGTGCTGTTAGATTTTGTATTTGGGATTTTTCTTGTTTCTTGAGATAGGCCTGGATTGCAATGTATTTTCCTCTCAGGACTGCCTTCGCTGCGTCCCAAAGCGTTTGGATTGTTGTATTTTCATTTTCGTTTGTTTCCATATAGTTTTTAATTTCTTCTCGAATTGCCTGGTTGACCCACTCATTCGTTAGTAGGGTGTTCTTTAACCTCCATGCTTTTGGAGGTTTTGCAGACTTTTTCCTGTGGTTGATTTCAAGCTTCATAGCATTGTGGTCTGAAAGTATGCATGGTATAATTTCAATTCTTGTAAACTTATGAAGGGCTGTTTTGTGACTCAGTATGTGATCTATCTTGGAGAATGTTCCATGTGCACTTGAGAAGAAAGTATATTCTGTTGCTTTGGGAGGCAGAGTTCTAAATAGATCTGTCAAGTCCATCTGATCCAATGTATCATTCAGGACCCTTGTTTCTTTATTGACCGTGTGTCTAGATGATCTATCCATTTCTGTAAGTGGGGTCTTAAAGTCCCCTGCAATTACTGCATTCTTATCAATAAGTTTGCTTGTGTTTGTAATTGTTTTATATATTTGGGGGCTCCCGTATTCGGTGCTTAGACATTTATAATTGTTAGCTGTTCCTAATGGATAGACCCTGTAATTATCATATAATGCCCTTCTTCATCTCTTGTTACAGCCTTTAATTTAAAGTCTAGTTTGTCTGATATAAGTATGGCTACTCCAGCTTTCTTGTGACTTCCAGTAGCACGATAAATAGTTCTCCATCCCCTCACTTTCAATCTGAAGGTGTCCTCAGGTCTAAAATGAGTCTCTGGTAGACAGCAAATAGATGGGTCTTGTTTTTTTATCCATTCAGATACCCTATGTCTTTTGCTTGGAGCATTTAGTCCATTTACGTTCAGTGTTATTATCGAAAGATATGGGTTTAGAGTCATTGTGATGTCTGTAGGTTTCATGCTTGTAGTGATGTCTCTGGTACTTTGTCTCACAGGATCCCCCTTAGGATCTCTTGTAGGGCTGGTTTAGTGGTGATGAATTCCTTCATTTTTTGTTTCGGAAGACCTTTATCTCTCCTTCTATTCTAAATGGCAGCCTTGCTGGATAAGGGATTCTTAGCTGCATATTTTTTCTGTTTATCACATTGAAGATCTCCTGCCATTCCTTTCTGCCCTGCCAAGTCAGTAGAGAGATCAGTCACGAGTCTTATAGGTCTCCCTTTATATGTTAGGGCTCGTTTATCCCTAGCTGCTTTCAGAATTTTCCCTTTATCCTTGTATTTTGCCAGTTTCACTATGATACGTCGTGCAGAAGATTGACTCAATTTATGTCTGAAGGGAGTTCTCTGTGCCTCTTGGATTTCAATGCCTTTTTCCTTCCCCAGTTCATGGAAGTTCTCAGCTATTATTTCTTCAAGTACACCTTCAGCACCTTTCCCTCTCTCTTCCTCCTCTGGGATACCAATTATGCGTAGACTATTTCTCTCTAGTCCATCACTTAGTTCTCTAATTTTCTCCTCATACTCCTGGATTTTTTTATCTCTCTTTTTCTCAGCTTCCTCTTTTTCCATAATTTTATATTCTAATTCACCTATTCTCTCCTCTGCTTCTTCAATACGAGCCGTGGTTGTTTCCATTTTATTTGCAGGTCATTTATAGCATTTTTTAGCTCCTCCAGACTGTTCCTTAGTCCCTTGATCTCTGTAGCAATAGATTCTCTGCTGTCCTCTATACTGTTTTCAAGCCCAAAGATTAATTTTATGACTATTATTCTAAATTCACTTTCTGTTATATTGTTTAAATCCTTTTTGATCAGTTCGTTAGCTGTTGTTATTTCCTGGAGATTCTTTTGAGGGGAATTCTTCCATTTTGTCATTTTGGATAGTCCCTGGAGTGGTGCGGAACTTCGGGGCACATCCCCTGTACTGTCTTGAATACCTTGCGTTGGTGGGTGGGGCTGCAGTCAGACTTGATGTCTGCCCCCAGCCCACCGCTGGGGCCACAATCAGACTGGTGTGTGCCTTCTCTTCCCCTCTCCTAGGGGCGGGATTCACTGTGGGGTGGCGTGGCCCATGTGGGCTACTTGCACACTGCCAGGCTTGTGGTGCTGGGGATCTGGCGTATTAGCTGGGGTGGATCAGCAAGTTGCACAGGGACGGGAGAGGCAGGCTCAGCTCACTTATCCTTCAGTGATCCACTTCGAGAGGGGCCCTGCGGCACCGGGAGGGCGTCAGACCCGACGCTGGAGGGATGGATCGGCAGAAGCACAGCGTTGGGTGTTTGAGGAGTGCAAGCAAGTTCCCTGGCAGGAACTGGTTCCTTTTGGGATTTTGGCTGGGGGATGGGCGAGGGAGATGGTGCTGGCGAGCGCCTTTTTTCCCCCGCCAAGCTGCGCTCTGTCGTCCAGGGTTCAACAACTCTCCCTCCCATTGTCCTCCAGCCCTCCCGTTCTCCGAGCAGAGCTGTTAGCTCATATCCTTCCAGATGTCAAGTCCCTCTTGCTGTTGGAACACACTCCATCCGGCCCCTCTGCTTTTGCCATCCAGACTCGGGGGCTCTGCTTGGCCAGCGGGCCGCCCCTCCACCCCGGCTCCCTCCCGCCAGTCCGTGGAGCACGCACTGCCTTGCCGCCTTTCCTTCCCTCTTCCGTGGGCCTCTCGTCTGCACTTGGCTCTGGAGACTCCATTCTGCTAGTCTTCTGGCGGTTTTCTGGGTTATTTAAGCAGGTGTAGGTGGAATCTAAGTGATGAGCAGGATGCAATGAGCCCAGTGTCCTCCTAAGCCACCATCTTCCCTCCTTTTTTCCTTGCACAAAAATTTAGCAGCTTTCACAATCATTAATATTTACATTTATCTCTTTTAGTAGTAAATTTACACCTATACTCCCAAGTGACTCATGAGAATCTCAACATAGAAAGCATTTAAGGAGACTGTTTTCATTTCACGCATACTTATAGTTGAAAGTGAAATTTTTAGATAATGATATAAACCAAATTAAATTCTTTGTTCAGTCAGTCATATGTTTATGCTGGTGAGATAAAATGGTAACTTCCATGAGAATATCAATATGCCAGAAATTACTTTAAAATGAGCATTTAGCTCTCTGGCCTTCCTAAGAGCAAGTGCACCAACAAAGAAGACCTCCATGGAGAGTTGGCTGGGGCTAGGCTGTGGGAGGCCTGACATATCACCCCAGAAACCTGACTTAAGTATTGTGTGAGTGAGTAAATTGGATGACCTTTAAATACCTCCCACTTTGAGTGTTTATAGCTCTATGATTCTAAGATTATTTCTCTCTGGGATCATTATTCAGAAGAGAAAGATGGTATATGAGTCCCAGCAAAATTTTACTAAGCACTTAAGGAAACCATCTATCAGGCATTGCCTCTCCAAACCATAGAATAGTCTCCAAAGTATTTGAAAGTGAAAAGTTATGACTCAGTACCCAAGAAATATGGGTAGAAGGATAAATAAGAAAGTCAATTAGCTTATAATAATTTTTGTGGGTGGTTTTGTCCTATGTATTTGAGCCATGCACATCTTAAAGTAATCAGTCAGTGTATAACAAAGTAGATTGTTCCCACACTGTTCAATTATCAGCCATCCTGGGCTTGACTTCTGCCCTCCGGACCCTGCAGCTCCCATAAACTCAAGACACACTTGAATACAAAAGCCAGTATTGATCCCAGAAGCCCTGAGACCCAGTTGTACCACATGAAACATCACAAAGCAGCCCTGGACTAGAAGCCAGATGAACTATATTTTACTCCTTTGTTTTTGTTTTTTTGTTTTGTTTTTGTTTTTTTAATGTTTATTTATTTTTGAGAGAATGAGAGAGAGAGAGAGAGAGAGAGAGAGAGAGAGAGACAGAGACAGAGCATGAGCGGAGGAGGAGCAGAGAAATGGGGAGACACAGAATCCAAAGCAGTCTCCAGGCTCTGAGCTGTCAGCACAGAGCCTGACACAGGGCTCAAACTCACAAGTCACGAGATCATGACCTGAACTGAAGTCAGACACTTAACCAACTGAGCCACCCAGGTGCCCCTATTTTACTCCTGGTGAGTATTTGTTACAGTAGAAAAGAATATTCTTTGAACCTCAGTTTATTTGAACACTTTTTTTATTTAACACCTTTTCTTACCTCCACTTCCAACAGTTCTTTGAGTTCCTTGAGGAACTCAATGCAAAATGAACAAGAGTTTTAGAATTTCTAAAGAAGGAGAAGGAGAAGGAGAAGGAGAAGGAGAAAGAAGGAGAAGGAGAAGGAGAAGGAGAAGGAGAAGGAGAAGGAGAAGGAGAAGGAGAAGAAGGTTTTATTCAAGCCCAAGTTAGGATAGCTACCTGGCATACATAATCTTCACAAAGAAAAAAGTGCTCCCGTAAGGGAACACTTAGTGTAGGACTATATACATTTTTTTTTTATATAAAAAGTTACAAATTGTTAGACAAAGAACATTTCAGAAAGTTGCAGACCTTATCTTAAGTTTCTGGTGTATGCAAGGCTGTATGGTTTTAATCTTATGGGAACCAGGGAAGTCTCTTCCTTTTTCTTATGTGTTCAGAATGCTCTTTTTGGTTATTTTCTTTAACAAAGCTGATGTACACTGTGTGCTCGGGGCAGCTAAATAGAGTCCATACTTTGAGGTTTTGCCAAGTCATTTTGCCCTTGCTAAATGCTAAAGTATACCTTCCCTGGGAGCCCAGGAGTGGAGCCCACAAACATTAAAAGTTGACATTTTCCCTTATGAAGGTCAAGAACCATGTTTATTCCATCACTCAGCGTGTGCCTGGTGCTTTGCCTGGAAATGGAATAATGAACATACCAGATATTTACCGCCCAACAAGTAAGTCAACAATAATAACACATGATAAATATTCTTAAGATAGTAAGACAATGTGGCATCAGAGCACAAAGAATCACCAGGCTCAGTGAAACTTCTCCCTAAAAATTAGCCTAGCTTCTGAAATCAAGTAAAGGGACACTTCTTCAAATCTACTATTTTTTTCTGTGCATATCCGTATCAGTGCATTTACTAAATTTTACCAAAATGATTTATTTATGTTTCCTCTTTCATCTGACTGTACATTTTTGAAAGGCAAGGGCTTTTTTTAGTTTTTGTATAATCCAGCATGTATTACCGGCCTGATACTTTGGAGGTGCTCTAAAATACTTAACACATGTATATTGTTTGTGGTTTCCCAAGAAGAGAATCAGCTTCTTTTTATATATGAACACCTGAAGAATATCTAGATAATGAGACTAAGTAAACATTGGGAAACATAGCATAAAAAACACAATGGACTCAGAAGACAAGTAAAAATGAAAGCCATAACATTTGAAAAATATATATCCTTGCAATCTCTCTATTGTTATTTTCAGAGTCTACATTATACAGCACCTAGGTAATTCCTGCCTAGATGACTTTACCTTGGCTTGTTGTTTAATTGTTAGTTCAATCTCCAGCCTTCTTTGTGTGTCCTACTGGGTTATAGGCTTCCGCATTCATTTTACAAAAGTTGGATCATATGGAAACTTTTTTGTGGGTAATAAAATCCCTCCTGCTCAGCTGGCCTGCTTAGCTGGTAGATATCTAACTCATTCTTACCAAAGGTTACATAATATTCCATGGCAAAACTGCTAACATAAAGCAACCCAAAAACCTCCAATGACAAAAACAAAGAAAAAACCCGCAAAGCTTCTCTCTCACCTGATAATTCCAGCCAGTTATTCCCTGTCGACTGGCAGCTTCATTCCATGCAGTTGCTCCTTGGCAGTTCTGTGATCCTCAACACACAGTTCCAAGGTTGCCCCTGTTGCTGCAGCCATTGCCTTTTCCACCCTGCAGTGCAGAAGCAAGCAGGAAGCAGCACAGGTAGGAGGTAGACAGGTTGGCCCCGAATGGGGCACACCTGACTTCCACTCACATGTCCTTGACGAGAACTGAGTTACGAGGCCACCCCTAGATGCAGGGGGACCTTGGAAGCCTCACGGCCAGGCAGCCACATCCCAGCTATGATTTCATTACTACACAAGAAGAAGAAAATAAATTTTGGTGGGTAACTAGCACTTTTCACCCCGATCTGGATTTACCAAAATGTGTCCAACCTCTTACCTAATGGTGAGTCTTCAGTTTATTTCTTATTTGTCCTTACTTACCTGTCCTTTCGTTTACAAGGATTCTAAGAAATGGAGGTATGATTTAATAAATGTGCTCACACTGTTTTCTCGGGCGTGCGGTAATGTTTGCAGTTCTACTAGTGATGTATGCAGGAGGGCTCTGCTTCCCCCACCATATCTGCTCCAGCAGTAAAAGTAATCATCCGTTATTTCATTGCCATTCTACTGGGTGGCAATAAATAAATAACAGCTCATTGTTAATTTAGATTACCATGACCATTAGGAAACTGTAGCCGCTATTATATATTTACTGGTCACGTGGATCACTCTTCTCTGAATTAGCTATTTGTATGTATCCTTTGTGTATTTCCTCTAACCTAATGGTTAAATGTCTCTCCTCTATCAGTTTTATCTTGCTGACTTTATATTTCAAAAAATGCAAAGAGCGGCACCTGGGTGGCTCAGTCGGTCAGTGTCTGACTTCAGCTCAGGTCATAATCTCACAGTTTGTGAGTTTGAGCCCTACATCGGGCTCTGTGAAGCCTGGATCTGCTTCAGATTCTGTGACTCCCCTCTCTCTGCTCCTCTCCAGCTTGCGCTGTTTCTCCCTTTCTGTCTCTCTCTCTTTCTCCTCTCTCTCAAAAATAAACATTTAAAAAAATGCAAAGAGATTTGACAGCCCTGGAAATATGTATTTTTAGATTTCTCTCTTCTCCTAATTCAAAAAAATCATAGGCCTTAATATATTCTACAAGGTAACATTTCAAATGCATCAGAATGTTCCCAAATTCCCTTATAAATCTGAATATACAATCCTGGGCTTAACCTGTTCTTCAAGAATAATGAATAATCGATATTCCAGGCTGATATTTCATTTAACAGTTTTAAAATACATCCACAGAAGTCAGGCATCAACAAGTCTTCTCTTGTCAAGAAGTGCACGATTTGCAGCCCCCCCCCCCCCCCCAGTAAAGTCCCACTCTGTCCATCACACATTGCAGAAGAGCTCATTCATTTAGAGAGGAGAGCGATCCTCTAGTAAATAAAACACCAGGCCCCCATTTCAAGTACAACGTGATTTGAGATTGATATTCAAGGCATTTGATGGGCTTAATTTGTTCCCCAGTGATATGTAATCAGCATTACAAAACCTCTCACATATCACTTGGATGAATTTGTATAATTTTCCATTCTGCATTCAGAAAAACCCCTAAGCAGCGTCTATCTGTAAGATCCAATAATTATGTCTACCCTTTTTCAGAAAGCTCGGAGAAATCTGCATCAATAATTAAGCCTTGGAACATTTATAAGGCAGGGGGAAAATATTATTTTCTTTTTTATACACAAAGAGCTGGATGAGAACAGTTAAATGATTAAATGAAACAGCTAGTTTAAGACAGAATCCCTGAAGTGCTAATGTCAGGATAATACTCCAGCCACCAGATCCCTCTTCTCTCCTTGTTATTTAAGAGGTAAGTCTCTTCAGGTCCTGGTTTAGCAGATGCAAGCAAGATAAAGAACATTGCACTGAGAATAGTCAGCAGATAAATAGGACAATTTCACTTTGCTGAACTACCAGACTTTACTCTTCATAAACCTAAGCTATTTCACACAAAGGAAGATGGAAAAATAAATAAATCTTTTTTTGTAAGACTTAAGATATCTTCTTTTGAACGTATGATAAAATTTCTCAAATTTTAAATATTACTAATTGGGTTTGGAATAATTTGACTAAATAATTTGACTAAAATATGAAAACCATTACTTTCTTTAACAATGCATTTAAGAAGGGCTATCTATAGATAGGCTGGCAGAATTCAAATAGATGCATTTTAAAAATATATATGACTAGTAGAATAATCTCCTCAGGTAGTTTTAGTTTTACCACATTTATTTATTTTTTTTAACGTTTATTTATTTTTGAGATAGAGAGAGACAGAGCATGAATGGGGGAGGGTCAGAGAGAGAGAGAGAGACACAGACTGTGAAACAGGCTCCAGGCTCTGAGCAGGCAGCACAAAGCCCGACACGGGGCTCGAACTCACAGACTGCGAGATCGTGACCTGAGCCGAAGTCGGACGCTTAACCGACTGAGCCATTCAGGCGCCCCTAGTTTTACCACATTTAATAATTTATAATAAAATTATAATATATAATTAATATATTATTAGTAAGCATGGAATAATAAGTATAGCAATAGTATATAGATACTTGTGTTTTATGTTCATATTTGACATAAGATACAGACCTCTGGACAAATGTTTATTTAGCTGTTGGCATTTTAGAATTTAAGTCTTTTTCTTCAATGTATAGAGACTGATGAAAGAAATCATTTATTAAATCTGTTGAAGGTTTTCAAAATAGTACTCATACCACTGAGTAGGAGAGAACAGGTCCCTTTTTTATTGCACAGTGCATTCTTAATGCAAGAATAATGTTTAACATATTGATAAACATTTTCACAACTAAGACTTAGATGAGATTAGATGACTTGCAAACAACTTCCGTATATGCCATTTAACTTAATGATCATGACAATCTCGTGCGTTACATTTTAATATTATTCCCATTTTACTGAAAAAGGAGTGAAGATTCAGACTAATTAAGCGATCTTTTCCAAGGCCACACAGTTTAGTGATGCAGCAGGGACTGGAAAACAGGTCTTCTGGTTCCAAATCCTGCATATCACAGCATCGTGTCACTTGGCATGGATTTATTTTCAAATAGAATTTTTTTTAAGGGTAGAGGGGTTTTTAACTTAATCATAGGACTGTGCTGACTGGCCTTACTTCACATTTATGACCACAAACTCACAGATGCTCAACACCACATAGCAGTCCTTATAAGTTTGTTGTCTAGTCTCTGACACAATTTCAAGTTTCTCCCCTACTCTTCTCTTCTCAAACCTTCACCACAAACCCTTCCTTCTGCTCTTCAAACTTGCCTGATGTGTCCCTGAAAAAAGTCCCATGGGAATTCCACCACCTCCCACCCCCCGAATCTAATAGGCTACCTCATCTGAGTCCCCCATCTCTCTTTCAATGGAAGACAACCCCACATCCCGCTCCTCTCAGAGGAACATCCCTCCAGTGGTCCTCTGTAGGCCATGTCCTCTCACTTGCTTGGAACTTGCCTTCAATTAACTCAATTTCCCAACCTAAAAAAAAAAAGAGAAACAAGAAAGCCTCCTGTGTCCAAGAAGTCCCATCTCCCAACTCCCCTCTCTTTCAGTGTAAACTTAGGAAAGTATTACCTATACCCAATCACCTCCATTCCTTTACTCTCCATTCCTCTCTCAGGCTCCTAGTCCTTGTACTTTATATAAAACTTTCCTCTAAAGTCACATACAATGTCCTTATCACCAATTAAATGGTCACAACACTGCCATTATCTCCCTCAAACTCAGTTTCCTTCATGAAGCATCTCCTTTGTTGCTACACTCTTTCACCTCCCTCCTTCCTTTAGAGCCATTGCTTCTCAGTTCTACTGGTGGGGTCCTCCTCCACTGCTGATCTCCAATCTTTGGAATGTCCACTTCTCAATTTTTGGTTCCTAAGCTCCACTGGCTTTTTAAAAAAAATTTTTTTCAACATTTATTTATTTTTGGGACAGAGAGAGACAGAGCATGAACGGGGGAGGGGCAGAGAGAGAGGGAGACACAGAATCCGAAACAGGCTCCAGGCTCTGAGCTGTCAGCCCAGAG